>NW_020273624.1:1281944-1313634 GCF_003268045.1 Sipha flava | reverse complement strand
TGGTCCGCGTTCAACTGCGATCTGTGCGGCGGCACCGGCGGCCTGTAGTCGGTCGGCTTCTCCAGGTTCTGGTCGTTGGGCGTCGGAAGTCTGAAAACGGCAAAACCATACGGGACATGTAAGAATACGCGTATAAATGGAGCCGTGTGGTGCCACATAATGCCGTCAACGTAATGGCCGTTCAAAGCGAACGCGGTTTTCGTGCACATGGTCAACGGTTCGACGTACAAGCGTAATTGTACGCAGGTGCGAGAAACTTAGCAGGACAACTCACCGTGTACTGCATAGGCGTCACTAAAGTCCAAATTTTGGGGTAGCAAAGTTTATTTTTAAAAAGTCAAAAATAAATGTTTAACATGATAACTGGCTTATTGGCTTAACTGGATTACTTAACTGGCTAACTCTTCTTCATAAATCTTGGTACGACGATAAGTGTATACACTGTCTTATTGTTCGTATTAAGCTTATCATAAAATATAATTATTTTCGATACAATCACAATAATAGATGGTCTATGTTCATACACACTTGAATAATAAACTTCGAATATATTTTTGAAATCTATAACTTTTTTTGGGGTAGCAAAAAGATACCCTTGCTACCCCACAACAATATTTGGAGTAGCAAAGATACCCCTCGATATCCCTTAGTGACGCCTATGGTGTACTGGGAATGAAAAGAAAAAAACCCAAATGAAAACGCAGATGTCGGAAAACGTTCAAATCGAAAGCAAACAGTTGCAGCAATAACACATATTGGGTCAAATTAATGCGATATTCCGATTTTATCTTTCGATTTGGTCCATAACGCATTTGTACAGAAACACAATCCCCCTGTGGTTTAAAACTGTATGCTTCTGTTGCCTAAAAATGTACGGTTAGAAAATTGTGCGCGCATCAATATTTACTATGTGCCAAAAATGAAAACTAAAGTTTCAAGTGAAGTGGAATAACGAGAAGCAGAAAATGTATACATAAATACAAATTGAATTATTCAGTCGAACGCTTTGAATGATGAATTGTTTATTTCATTTATACAAACAACATAGATCGCAATGGAGGGAAACGACTCTTTCATTGCTACTCAATAAAACACACAACTTATATACAAAGCAAAAATAAGAGTATATAAGAGTATATTTCCAATCAGAGCTTAAAACAAAAATTATATTCTTAAAATTATCGTGGTTTTAATAAAAAATCTATTATTATATGATAAATTTAAAATAAACTCATGTATTTTGATAAATTAACCAGCGCTATGAAAATAAATAAAATCTTTTCCACAGAGTAAAAACAGTTGTTTTCTGAGACACAATTTAAGTATTATTTACAAATGGTAACAAAACAAAAGCGACAAGTACGAGTACACTTTTTTGAGTAATTATAATGAATTAAAAAATGTAAAAATTCAACCAGTTTTTGTAAGTTATAATAAAATTTCCGACTATATAATGTTAATGAATGATTTCTGACTACTCGTTTCTTCCGTTAGGAAGCTTTTTGAGATCGCGAAACGTAATATTGATGCATTGTTAACTCATAGATAATAATTTGAAGCAAAACAAATCGAGGGTGAATAATAATAATGTTTTTGTTGCAAGTGTTGAAGACTAATGGTGTAAATCAAAAAAAAAAAAAATATGAAGATGACCTTGAATAGTAAAATAAGTTTTTGGTCGACTTAAATCATTATTATTTATACATGCGTATACATAATATATAAATATTTTGAAATTACGCGAAGGAGCCCTGAAAATGATTTAACCTCACGTATCAACATGGTATGTGCGTGATTTTAAGCAGCTGTAACGATGACGTCAGCGCCAAAATAGTGATGCGACACGTGTTGATGTAACATAAGGGGAGAATTGTGATGATTATTTTCGGTCGAGTGGCGTACAATTCACAAATGATCGGCGTGTGATCGTATGATCGCAGTTTAATGTGCGATCGCCGTAAATGTAGCTATCGAAACAGTGACGATCATTAGCGCCAGATATGGACTTGGCCGAAAACGAATAAACCGCTTTGCCGGAACACCAAAAACGGACTCAAACGGGATTCCGAACAGTTAACGAACACGATTGATCATTTTGAATTCACTTTGCGTCAAGCAGGTTCACGGTAGCCAAACCGATCGGAAACAACGAAAGAACACTTGTACACGCTGCCGTCGCTAGACAAGATCGATTGATGCACGTGAGATACCATCGCAGACGTTCGAATATTAAATCGAAAAGAGCGTATACATAATACTATTGTATTGTACGAACTGCGTTTTTGCGTGTTATTATTGTTATCATTAGAGCGCAAATTTATATGCATTAAAAACCAACCAAATATGCGCTAAAAAACCCCTAAATATGCATAAATATATGCACTAAAATGTTAAAATATACACGAAAAATAAAAATATAATAAACATAAAAAAATTATCAAAAAAAATCTTCTTATATTATTATCTTACTTTAGTATACGTATTTTATTTACCCGATTATTGATCTAAAGTTGTATTAGGGAAAACCGTTTATACCTACAAGTATACCTATTAATTTATTTTGATATTAATGAAAACTATAAAAATATAATATTTTTTTCTTATATTATAATACTATATATTTCAAAAATGTCTAAAAAAAACAAAAAACATCGAAATATGTGCTAAAATATGAAATATGCTATTAAAATTGTAAAATAAGCCCTTAAAATAGAAAAATGTCAAAATATGCAAAAATATGCGCTAAAAAAGTTTCATTTTTTAAATTGTTATGTTATTAAACTAATGTTTTGCTCATTTAGCATATAATATGATCAATCAGAATAAATATGCAAATCCATAAAACTCTGCGCTTTAGTTATCATCATTATCATTACGGCTGGAAAGTCACGTTCGTATCGAAAACGGAATGGGGTGCAGGCGTGTGGCGACACGTGGTTCTAATGATTTCTTTCTCGAGACTCTGAGTATGATTTCCGTCCTCCCAAGTCGTATTCGTGGAATGAAAAATTTGAGGGATCGATCTTTCATATCTCTCTCTTTCTCTCACACTCGAGTCCGAATATAAATATACACATACATAATATACGCGCATGCGTTAAAGTATATTTTCAGCGGTAGTTACGATTTAGAACTTTTGTCAGGAGTACCGTTCGACAAAATCACAGTGGCCCTCTGTGGAAAACCTAACGATCGGGAATCGGTCGTCGCGTCGCGTCCGACTTTCACTTACACTTTCCACAACTTGTTGAAAACGATATTGCCATTGGACAATCGGTCTTTGACGCTGTACGTGGAAGTATTGATTGGCGGTGGAGAATTTCTACCGCATGCTTGCTGTTGTTGGTTACCACAGTTACTATTGCTGTTAACGTTGTCCACACCGTATATCGGATTTGACATAATTCTCATATTTTGTTCATTCACGTGGCTGCTGGTGCTGCTGTTGTTGTTGTTGTTGTTGTGCGATTTGTTGCCTATCGACGGTACGAGCATGCCGGACGAACGTTCTAACGTAGATCTGCCTAGCCAAACCCAGTCGTGGGCGTTCATAGTAGGTTCCTCCGATAGAGGTTTGGTTCCGCCGGCACCGCAACCGCCAACGTCCTTTGTCCCATTCACGTTACCCATGAACGATTTCGCTGTAAAACGTATTTCATTTATAATTTAGAGTACAACTACATTATCGCCGTGTAAACCGATACTGAAAACGACACGTGTCGGTAGATACTTATTTAGGATTTGAGGGGCTCCGTAAGGTATAGACCACCAAAATGTATATAAATAAATCGAAATCCTTAATAATTCAAATTTAACTAAAATACTCTTGATTCGAAACAAAATTAAAAACTAAAAGTTTTCCTTCGAGTCTATGAATATTGTATTTATTACTATTCAATATAAACTATCGAATATTGTAAAAAGTTCTAATTTAGAGTGGATAGAATGAAATTTTTTATACACTCTTCCCCCATCCACCATATGAAATTAAGATCTATCTACGAACCTGCGTATCACGCACAACACTTGATTATTGCTGCGCAAAAAACCGAAATATAAAAAATGTACTCACTCATCAATGTAGTGGTGGGCATTTCTAACGAGTTTTGTTTGTACTTGGACGCGTAGACGACGCAGGATATGACGAACGCCACGATGGCGAAGCACAGAGCGGCCAGCAGCGTGTACATGCCCAGCTCGAACGGGCTCACGTGAGCGGGCACTTTGTGTGCATGTACTGTCGTGCTCCCAACACCGATATTATTGTTACTGTTGATATTGTTGTTATGCTGTCTGGCTTGTACGGTTGGCTCGTCGTTGTTTTCGTCTTTGATGCCGGCCAATCCTGTAATTATTCGGATAAAATTCACCATTAGACATCAATAATATTCGTTTAAATCATTTATGCAGAAGTATTTATAATCCTATAAGTTAAATCAAATCAAGTATAAATTTAATAAGGAAATTCGTATTAATATAAAAAAAAAGTAGATACATAAGCTTTTTTTTAAATCTATTTGAAGCGAAAAGTTGTTAACAAAACTATTTTCGATTAAATTTTTAAACTTATTATGTTACCTGAATAACCATAAATACAATTATAAATGAAATACTACGGTCTAAAATAATAAATTGTATTAATCCAATTATAGTGAGAGAATGTACATTAATATACATGTGTGTGTGTGTGTGTGTGTGTGTTTGTGTTAAATTAATTTTAGCTCTACTTATTGAACATCAATAAAAACACAATTTGAAAGTTGGTTATTTAAAATGTATAATCATGGATTTACGATAAAGTAATTTAGAGTGCTTTTATTGGATTTATAGCATCACGGAATAGTAAAAATAATGAAATTTGTAACAAAAAAAAAAAAATAATGATTATGTATACCTCCGTATTATTGAAAATATTAATAACGATATTTACAACATCAGTGAAATTAAGAAAATATATTAACATAGCATTATATACACGTAAGTAAACTGTAAGCTATTGCGGGTTTAAATAATTTATCACATTAATGAAACAGTAAAGGTACAAACCAAAAGTCTTTAAAAATTGAATACGTGTTACGTAGAAAACATTCGTTCACAAAAAATATTTACGATAAATGTAAAACATAAAAGTCGATAAAAATAATACAAAAAGTTTCACGTGAACGCCAATGAATATTACGAGTCCACGGATTTAAACCCAATCATGTCGATAACGTAAATAGTAGGCAACATATAATTATATTATATATGAAAGGCACATTTATTATATTATTCATTATAAAGTTTTATATCATATTGGTGCATACGAGCTGTTTTTGTGTGTTTTAGCACTAAAAGTTGTCTAAGTACATCGACCGTTATTTTTCGATATCGACCCGACTACACTAATATAGTTCGTAATACGAAAAAATAAATAATGGTGGTGAAATGAGAAGACGGCAGCATGTCGTCGTCGTGCACAATGAAGTTAAATGTTGCGCAATAACATCAAAAAGCGATAATAAAATAAAGGGGGAAAAACTGCGACCGACTAATGGCGTTGTCAGTTTCGTTTCTGGAAAACGCTGCAGTGAACTTTGTACAAAATACCGAGAACCGTTCGTAGAAAGCGTAATGCAATTTGTGTTTCTGTCCAGACAAGACGTTTCGCGTAATTTCGTTTGTACCGCGAAACGAACCAGCAAGAGTCGAAATGGAATTAATATTGGAAAAAATGATATCCTGGCTAACCGGATATAAAACTCCGAACGGTTATCAAACAATGGCTTTCTAAAGGGAAAAGAGTAAAAACGAAAATTTATCACTTTTCGAAACCACCGAAGGTTGGGTGGGATCGTTTGTGAGCTGTGAGTCGACGAACAAAAATATATTTGTGAAAGTGAAAACGGGAAAAATCAGGAGTGTACAGCAGAAACTCACCACCGGCGGAATCCTTGTTACGATCCTTCTTGTCCCTGGGCGGTCCCACGTTTAGCACGCCACTGCCGCCGACGCTTGCACCGCCGCCGCCGTCGTTTTGTACGAACTGTTCGACTGAATACGGTGATGATGAAAAGTCCACCTGAACTTCGGCAGCCGTCTCGCTGAGCATGGTCGACTGGACGGGTTTGCGGACGCCGCCCGGGCCAGTACCACCACCACCGGCCACCTCGTGCCGGCCACACGCGTCCGGTGGACCAAACGACACCCGAAGCAGCTGGCCCTTGCCTGAGCCGACGGCGATGACGCGTGGGTGCGGGGACGCGGCCATCGGGGCGAACGCGACCACGTCCGGGTTGGTGGACTCGACGCGCAGCGCGTACTCGGACATGGCCACAGACCGCAGCGGCGTGCGCGTGTCGTCCGAGAACCACAGATCGATGTCCAGCAGCCCCTCCTGGTACTTGGCGGTCAGCTTGCGCGTCACCGACGTCTCCGCGATGTAGTTGTTGTCCACGGCCGGGTCTGGCCGGATGTTCAGCTGTAACCCAGACACGACGTTGACCGCAAGTCGGGCCACCGTCACCTTGTCGCTGACTACCCGGATTTCCTTGGACACGAGCACGTGACCGGACAGCGCGGATATCACCTGCACCTCGGTACGTCCCACGTTGTGACCGCGGACGATCTGCCCTGTGATGGATGCCACCCGCGGGTCGGACGACCGCAGATAGTGCAGCAGCAGATCGGTCACCTTCAACCACGTGCGACGGTTGACAAAGTAGCTCACCCGGCCCGAGTCGTGGTCCGTCGCCTTGAATCTCGCGTATATCTGCGAACAAATCGTTATATATTATAGTAATAAAAATATTTGTTCTTATTCAGTCTCGAATTTAATACAAATTAATATAATAATCGATTTACATGGCTGCAATGGACCTGATAGAAAGTTTTTTTTTTTATTCCTTAATATTGCATTCACAATTGTTTGCATAGCCTGAACAATGAGTATTTGATGACATGATAGATTTTTCGACAGGAAGGACGGATTCAAGATATCTTATAGCGAACGCAATTTCGCAGTTAAAAATAATTTAAATTTTAAACTAGGCTAAAAAGAATACAAGAAAAAAAACTTTAATTCTTTACACAGTATCATTAATGTTTTATAGAACGATTTGGGTACCAGGTTAATTGGTCCCAACACCACCATCTTATAATCTTTTATTTTCGGATTACCGAGTATATTTATTGACGTAAGATTTTTGATTACATTATTTTCGACGTGTTATATGTTTCAGTTAAGACGTCAGTAAAAGGTTTTAGATGCATCACGGATAGGAGAAATGGCTATATCGTTTAGTAAGTACTGATTTGACACGTAGAAGGGTACTTTAGTTATAGCACGAAGGGTTTTGAACTAGAAACGCTAAATACATTTGATATTAGTGATTTTTACGAAGCTCCATAATTGAATTCCGTACGTCTAAATCGGTTTAAGGAAGAGTTTGTATTTGGTAATTTAGTTGGCAGTTTGACATAATGGGAAGTTAAGAGACCCTGGAGAAGGTAAAAACGATTAATGGAAGTAAATAATGATTGTAAATAATTAACTTAGTAAAATATGGTATGATCAACTATTTTGAATACACTGCTAGTTTGTTGTTATAGTTTACATAGTTATAGCACTTCTAAGGCAGAATGAGCATCTATCCTTACTGCAAGGATCACAGGAATGAGCACGTAAACAAGTAGCTATATTGTACGCATAACGAGCGCACTGTCGGTCTAACGATTATTATTATTATCATCGTTCGCTTCCTGTTTTTATTCAGGACATGTTAAGATCCGTACATGACTGTGGTGTTTATATTTTGAATTTTTTTTGAATGGAGGGCACATTATTTTACATGATTTATAATATATTTGTTTGGGATATATGATGTAAAATGAAATTATACGTGCTCGGAAACCAAATAGGATTATGGTATCTATATTATATACGAGTATACTGTAATAACTAGGACTGGGATTATAATATTCTATATTCTAAAAATAGCAAAACATTTTCTAAAAAAAAAAAAAAAATGAATTATAAATATTTGTAATAAAAATGTATTTACTATAGTTTAAAATTATATTATAAAAATCATGTTACCAAACATATTTAATTATATTTAATTTTATTTAAATTTAATTTATTTCTTAACTTACTATTATGATCATCGAGTAAATAGAAAAATGTCTTTCGACTACTTTAATTTTATTATATTTTTGATAAAATAAGTTAATGGTATATACTCGTGTGTACATAGTAGACAACATACTAAACGTGTAAGTTTTGAGCGAAAAATGCCAAAACGCATAATCAAATAACATAATAATTAAGAATGTATAGATAAATTCTGAAAAATGCTCTAAAAACTTGAAACATTTCCTAAAAACAGCAATATATATCCTAAAAATGCAAAATAAAACCATATCAAATTAATAAGTTTCACTTGAAACACATTTTCTTCTTATGGATCTTTCTTATGGATCTTCGCATTGGAACATCAGAAAAAAAGATTTATTTGCATTAAAATCCCAGTCCTAGTCAGTGGCGTATCCAGAATTTTTTTTTTGGGAGGGGTTATAAAAAATGTAACATTCAATTTTTTTTTAATTTTGTGTGTTTTTATAACAATCAATAGACAATATACATACATTAAACATTTTCAAGGGGGGTTATAACCCCCTAACCCCACCCCTGGATACGCCACTGGCCCTAGTAATAACGTTCAAGACATGTACGAGTACGTACGGAGAATTATATGACATATATATCCGTCCGTATACACATTGTATGCTAACTGTAATTCTACAGCAGTCTACTCCTGCTCGTAAGTGTACTGTAACGCAGTAAACTTTTATTATAATAATAATTATTACTTTTTTCCTCCGGCGAGTTATAATATACGTCTTCTATGGAAATATATACATTATTATAAATGCAATGCTAACTTAACGTTGACTATGTGCGTTATTTTCTAACTATTACTGAAAAAGAATTGACCCTATAGCATCAATTCTTCGAAACTCCAGTTTTTAGTGTACAATGTTTTAATGTTGTAGTATTAAAACTTTTTTCATTTTGATAATATGTTTTTAAGAATTATTAATAAAAAAAATTAATGTAATATAAAGTTTGCAAAATATATACTTTTATAAGTTGTATATGATAGAAAACGTAGCTAAATTCGTAAAAAAAAATTAACTAACCTAATAGCAAAAAAAAATTAATTTTCAACACAGATTTATTAAAATCGTTTAATATTTTTTTTTTTCACGACTAAGATTAAAGTATCATAGATAATTCAATAAATGTTCTTATTATAATGATAAAGGTCAAATGGCAATTGTATATGTTAAGAAACTGAAAAGAATAAAAACATTTTTCTTTTATCGTGTAAAACGAAAGAACGGAAAATTATTTTTTTAAAAAAACTGTTTTCCTTGTTTGTTACTCTCGATTATATAGTACAATCGTTTAAATTGTTTTCCTCTAAACTTTTTTAACAATTCCGAGTTTTTATTAACTAGGGATAATATAGACTAATACAATTGTATTACGGCATAATGAACATTAATTATTTATTAAGCCGTGTTTCAAAGAATCAAATAATTTATTCCAGTAAATGTTTTATTCAAAAAGAAGTTAATTATTGTAGTGTTATTATTATTTAATACGGATAAGTTAATTAATAATTAATATAATTGTATTATTGTAATACAGGATTTTTTTCATTGTACAATACGAAGTATCGTGCATCAAATGTATCTATTGTATTATACGGTACGTAAATACATTTGATTTGCTCGTAAGAAAAATGCTGTTTTACCTCAACTGACGTTTGTTGAAATCTTAACTGACAGCTGGTCTTTCTGTCGTACTCGTCGGATACCATGTCTTCGGTAATCATTTCATTCAACCGGAAATCCGGTATGGATTTCATGTGGACGTCTTTGACCTCAGCAGACCTTTTCAATTTGTTGACGTAACTGTGAACAGCACCAACATGTCGTTTTATATACCATATATAAAGTCAACTACACGTGGTTTCTGCAAATATTGCTGTAATCGACTTACTCGTCCATATCGTCGTCAGCTTCCAAACTCGCAGGCACTCTCCAGCCTTTGATCTGGTTCAGTTTTTGATCGGCGATTGTCAAATCCATTTCGTTTATCTCAGGAACCCATACGATGAAATGAGCCGTGCCAGTGTACGTTTCATATTTCACAATCACTGTTGCATTCGACGACCCTCTGATTTCCGAACCGTCCACGTAAACGGAACTGCAAGATGAAGTTACCTGTAATTGAATAACGTTCGTAGTTAATAAAGTATACCACGTGACCGTAATTTACTTAGAAATTATTGTTATTACTTTAAGCACGCTGTCATCTTCTATTTGACACACAGACTGCCGGGTGACGTCGGAAATTTTGCCCGCGTAACTGACCACGAACACCTTCATGGCGTGCGATATCTGTTTTCCGGTCAACACGGCTGTATTGATGATTTCCCAATTCTACAAGAACGAAAATCATGTGATAAATATTTCGAGATACAATAAACCATAAATGAAAATTTAAATTTTTTGTAATGATATTGCGCGGTACGCATTATACATTATTTTACTGGAACACGTAATCACCACGTATCCCCGGTAAAAATCGGTAATAACGAATCCTCGAGGGATCAAAATGCAGCATATAATTTATAGAAATGTATTCATAAACCTAACATATCAGATATAACAGGGCCAGATGATGATAAATTTTGCTTTTCCACGTCCCCGGTAACAAATCTATCATTCCTATTAATCATTACGCTGTCCACCCTTAGGTGTGCATGTATGTTTATGTTTGTGTGTATATCCATATAGCATGAAATCAAAATAGAGAATATATTTTATACCAAACCCTTTGCCATTCCATGGTGATTCATCGCGTCATAAACAGGCGAGTTCAGCGTGGAACACACGGGCGTGTTAACTACCCTCCAAGGATTCGAAGAATAATAGTGTATCTAAAACCACGTACGCTGTAAATGGTCAGATCTCGGACAGTAAACATAAAATTTTTATAAATCGACTCACTTCATGTGTAATGCACTAAAAAGAAATGGTTATACGAGTTCGTTTGTTTTTCTATGATCAACTGTATGTTAATATATATTATTTGGTTAGTTATTAATACACACACAGTTGAGAGTTTCATTGGAAAATAATACAGTGCAAAAATGTTAAGACCGTAAAATGCACAGATTGGGAATTTATACAACACAATGAGACTTCACTGTATTCTATACAGCCCCGGTTTCAGTTGATTTTGTATAATGACTATTACGCTGTAGACAAAAGTGAAGGGTGGTATTTTCAATTGCACGTGTTATCGTGAGAAAATCACCGTCAACAGCTGTGACTATTATTAGAAGTTACGATGAAGAAACTAAACGGATTTCGAATGTTTACAGTAGCTAGATTTAAGACAATATGTTGTATAATGAAAACAACAAAGTTATTCGATTTACGAGTAAAACATACAAACTTTAATTAAATTTTAATCAGAAACGACTAAAGATGATATTGATACTGTAAATATTTTCCCGATAATCATAGAAGACTTTTTTTTTTTTATATTACCTAACTTGTTTTTTGAGTAACGCCAAAAAAACTTAGAATTTACTAATAAAAATAGGTCATAAATCAGAATCAATTGATAGTTATGTTCTAACGTCAAAACTGACCACTAACCGTCCTAAGTAAAAATATTAATATATTATCGGTATCACATAAACATAGTTTAATTTCGATTCGTAAATTAATACGAAGCAAGCTGCAGTATCACATTATTTATCAAGGTATAATATTATTAAATTTACCTTAGATATAGGGAGTACGGCCTCGGTGTCATCCTTGTGTATCTCAAACCGGGCAGAAATCTTGCGCTTGATTCCATCCAAAACACCGTTAACCCCGTCCAGGTAGAGCATTTTAGTGGCAACGCCTGACAGTCTAGCTGTCCGACGTTGGCCGGCCAAAACGGCCGCTTGCCGCCGGTGATGTTTGTACGCAGACCGGTGCCGGTCGATTTTAGGCAAAGCGATCGAAGACGCGCCCGAAGTCCAATTGGTAACGTTGCTCGTAGCTTCCATGATGTACTGAACGGTCCACACGACCCGTCCCTCTTCCCACACTTCCTCCGTCTCGGAATCCACTTGCAAAAGCCACTGCAATACTTCCTCGTATCTAGAACTGGGCCACGTCGACCCGGTGTTGGGCAGCCCTTTGTGTACGGCCGTCACCGTGATCTGGGTGCCCTTCGGGTTCGACGTGTAGTTGATAGTCCACCGTTCCGGATTGCTGTTTTCGGCGTTCAACACACGCAAGCCGTTTTTGACTTTCGCTCTACGCAATAGACATTTCATTATAAAAGACGGACGAAAAATAAAATTAAATGTTTCCAAATAATAAATAACCGATAATCGAGTTGCACAATAATACGCCTTGTATATGTGTCGTCGGTATATAATAATATCTTACTATAGTTTTTCTTTTAGAATAACAATAGAGCATTATTAATAAGAAATGAAATAAGAAAATGATGACAACAAAAATGATTCAAAAATCTTTTATTATTTTAAATTTTATTATTTGCCTAGCTTGTACAAAGCGATTAGCTAAAAGTCGACAGTAAAATCGCATAGATTTAAATCTTTCGCGATTATTTGCCTAAGGGTTTAGTAAAATACCTGATTTTCTTAAACATCACCACAGCATGCACAACGGTAAGTACCACCCTCCTCTTCCCCGGCACACGGTTAGGTATTTGTTTTTTTTTTTTTTACCTGAGTATAAATCCTTTGATGTTCTGTTCCTTGGGCCCGGCATCGAAGAAAACCGGCACATAAGTGAACGATTTCGGGTACAGCGGCACGGACGGCACGAGCATGAGTAGATACGCGTCCGTCTTGAGTTCCTTGTACGACCGCTGGGCGTGCTCCAGCGACGCCTGTCCGATGTACGTGAACGGCTGGAGCTGCACGTCGGACTGGCTGCACCGGTGGTCGGACTCGAGCAGCGCGTACGAGATGTGCACGTACCGCTGCGGTGTCTTGACCGGCTTGGCGTCGGGCGGGTTGAGCGGCGGCCACCACTTGGCCGGCAGCACCAGTCGGGCGGTGCACACACCGTCCTTCGGGTCGGGCTTGCACGCGGCCGTCACCGGCCGCTCCGCGCCGTCGAACGTGGCCTTGGTGACCGCGCACAGTTTACCGTAGGACGAGGCACGCGGTCCACCGGCCGCCTCGGCGAACGACGGCGGCGGCGGCGGCTGACCGGACGCGACCGACTGCGACCGGACCACGCTGTAGCCGACGTGGAACAGCGTGCGCACCACCGGCGTCTCGCGGTACACGCGCCTCTGCACCAAGTGAGCGGACACGTCCATCGACGATATGTCCACGGCCGCGGCCACTACGCCGCCGATCGCGTACGGGCCGCCCGCCGGTGTCCCGGTCCCGTTACCGCCGCCGGACATGCCGGCCGCGTTCGGGTCCGGTATCAGGTACCGCGACGGCACCGTCTGCTTGGTGGAGAACGGGCCGTAGCTGGCCCTGATCGAGGTCTGCGGCACGTCCTGCAAAACGGTGAACCGGTCCACGCTGAGCACGGCCCCGCCGTCGTCACCGCCCATCTGTTGCTGTTGCTGTTGCTGACGACCGCTACCGGAGCCGCCGACCATCGGGTGACGGACGAAGAATCCGCCATCCGGGTTGTCGAAATGCACTTCCACCGGAGTCACGAAACCTGCGAAAACGTAACGTTTCGATCAAATCATTGTTTCATCGTGGCCGAATCGGTATTACCATCACTATCGTTTAAATGTACATAATTTACTTAGCGGACGTAAATCAATCGACTTAAACGATGTAAGCGAAGAACTGTTTCTCATCAACGGACGGACTAATTTTTCTAGCCGATTTTCAAACGACATATTTATTTGTTTTATTTGTCCAATATAATAAGCTACATACAAATATAATTACCTATATAAAGCTTCTTTTTTTTTTTTTTTTTTTTTAACGACATTGGTAATTTTGTGTTGTTCCCAAATAATATCAATGTGAAAAACGCAACACGATAAAATTTGTTATAATTATGCTTAGTATAGTTGTATATTATACTGTTACACTACTCGGAGCGAAATCACAAAAATATGTTTTACGATAATAAATAGCAATGATGGGAATTATTCAAGTATTCGAAATTCGAATATTCGAATAGGTCTAGCGGAAATAATTCGAGCATTCGAATATCAGTATTTGATGCTACAGTACAATACGTAACGAAAATTATTCGTTTAAGTTTTCGCGTAACACAAAACGTTTAATAATAATAAGTATTGTAGCATTGAATACTGATATTCGAATAATTCAATTATTCAAATATACATTACATCTCTAATAAATAGTTTTACAATAAAAAGAAAATTAATCCAGCTTCATTTCTAACATCATGTTGAGTATTAAAAATTGCGAAATTCGTCAACACTCCCTAGGTTTAGTGTCTGTTGACAAAGTTTCAATAAAGAATAATGATAAAACGAATCGAAACATCGAATGGTATTGAAAAACTTCTACAAAATAAATCGGAAATCTCAAAGTTCGGAAATTAACGGTATCTTTGACATTTGGAAAACTGTGACAGAAGTTTGAACTATTTATCAATTAATTTTCGTGATTTTCAACGCTTAATTTCGGAAAAGAAAAAAATATAGAAAAATAAACACATTTTTAGTCGATATAAGAGGAAATTACTACTACAGCGTTGTCGACAAAGAGTGTGTAACTAATTTAAAAATTATTTACGTCCAACCATCGTTTTGTAGAATTCAATAAAGTTTTCGGGAAAAAGTTCTGACACAAACCACCGACTTTATATACGGTTGCACAGAGTTGACTTGGGTTTATTAACAACACAGACTACATTTCAAACAAAAAGCACGTGCATGGATATACCAACCAACTAGCCACACTATACGTATTCTAACCGTTAATAAACATTCGATATGTTGAAAACAAAACGAAAGAAAGAACCGTCTACGTGGAGTGGCATAATAAAACGGCGTGCCGAAAAATATACAGCAGTCCTAATATTATTCAATGCGCGTGAGGTCTGAGAAAGGTATACAACTGTTATTAAAAAACTTTTACAAGTTAAGAGCAAAAAAGATACGGTTTTCATCCGAATTACATATCGTCTCCCTAGTACTGCCAAATTGTCGGTGTTATTAATCATGTGCGCAGCTTCTGTATATTATGATATAAAATGTATTTTCGAGACAAGGATGATCAAATAATAATTACTGTTTTCATAGTGCTTTCGAAATTACTGAATCATTCATTTCGAAATGTCGCGTAACTTGTCATAAAATCTAATTCAATATATCCTACACCTACCTCCGATTAATAATCGCGCAGACAGATTTAATTTAAATTATAAGAAAACTTTTACGGGGTCAATTAATTTAAAATTAATTTTCGTGATATGCGTAAGGTATGAGTTCGGGAAACAACTGACAAGCTGGTTAAATTACAATTAAAATCATTCCCCAAGTGTTTTCCATAATTGTATTAAATAAATAATAACTGCAGACATGCATACGAATCCATTTAGCAGTTTAAAATTGATTTTAAGTGCTTCAAGTACAACTAAAATAGTTTAAATTATACAGTAAATAAATGTCTAATCCATTTACGCGTTATCAGAATTTTACGCATGAAATACATTGCATGTAAATATATTGTGTTATTTTTCTTTTTTAATTATATATACTTAATCTTACATCATTCAATCATTATTTCACGTTTGTAAGTATAATTTATTATTACTTTGGTATGATTTTACTGCACATTTAGTCCTACTAATCACCGTTGCTTTCCCGTCGATAACTGCGAATGCTATGTGTTGCAATAAAATTAATATATAATTATTTATTTATTTTAATTTATATAGATTGATATTATGTCCCAGTTGTATGTAAACAACAAACGAAGAAAATATTCGGAACTTATTACTATATTTATATACAAGCTTTAAAATATGATTTGTTTTTACATAATTTAATTACACAACAGTAATAATTTTAAAACAAGTCATAAATATTTATAAAAGTATAATGTTATATAATTAATTTAACATCAATATTTATTATGTAAAATATCAGGTTTTCACGAAACATGATTTATATTGCCATAAAACTAGTTTAGAATGGTCGATGTAGGCTTAGATGAGATTTTGTTTTATGTTTTCACGTTTAAATGTTAACTGCACACGATGTTATAAATGATTGAAACACGGGAAGTATTGTAGTCCATTTAAGTATCGTAACTCCATTAAATGTTTAATATTTTATATTTATAACTATAATATAAATATACTTATACATATTTAAACTCCCGAATAATATTTTAATATGTATTTATGATGAATACATAAGCGACTCGAACGACCAGAAAACGACGAAATCTTCGAAGCAGTGTGTACTGGATACTTATAACGCGGATAAATAGGATCATGAAGAGATTTATAAAAGAAAAACTAAATTTTATCTTCCTATTTTTGGAGTACGAAGACAGATGGAATGTTTTTCAAAATGATCAAACTATATGATTTTAATACGCTTTGGATTTTGTTGAGATTACTTTCGTAAACTTGGAACAAAAACATACGACGACCATCAGTACGTGCGAAGAGTATATAGTATTCGATCCGATAGTTTTTGTATTTTTGTGCTATAGATGTTTGTAACACGTTCAGTACATTAATAACCGTTAGGAGAAATAAAAAATAGGAATAAGGACGGAAAGGATTTTTATGAATTTTTTCACGCGGGTGTGTGTTGAGTTGTCACGGGAGAATATCATTCGAATGACCTCTATACCGAAAGAAAATATCAAATTCGACCATGGTGTCGAGAATCGTGGCGTTTTTGTTTTGATGCATTTTCGGGAAAAAAAACAACATAGTCTTACAATAGCGGACGAAAAAAGTTGTAGTTTATACCGTTCAAACTTTTTTAATAATACGTTTACTGGAGAAGAAACGCGTTGTCGCGTACACATGAAAAATATTATTATATAAATAACGAAATATGAAAAGTATTTATTTATGCGGCAGCCATAGCCCCGTCGGATTTATGGAAAATTTAAATTCAAGCATCTTTCATCCTATCTTTTTTTTTTTTTTTTGCGCACATTTACTAGAGTAAAAACGTGACCATACCGTACTCAAGGCAGCAGTCTCCATATTGGAAAATGGGATGATAATGAATGCGTACGAAAACGATTTGCGAAAAAAAATTTATAAAATATAAGAAACGGATTGAACACAGTATAGTAGTATCTATATAATATTAATATTTTAATTTAATTTAATTTAATTTAATAATTTTATAATATTATTCAACAAAATCCTTACAAGAACGATATCGAATACCATACATATGCAACAAAGTTCAACAGTGGTACTGTGTAAAAATAAATACATATAGGTATATAGATACGTACAAAATACGAACAACAAATAGCCGAAAGCCGATTAACGTTATATTATGACTGTTATATTTCTATGTAATACGCGATATCCAGTTGCTATTCACGATAGATATTTATTTTGAATATCGATCGCCACGAAGGTAGGCAAACGAAATTAATTAACGTTTGCATATAAAATATTATATTGAAACACAAACGGGAGGGAAAAACAAAGAAAAATCCATTGGTTATCGAAAAAAACAACGAGCACCTATACCGTAAACGGACGAAATAAGAAGAAAAAAACTGCTGCGCAATCGAACGAAAGGCTTATACACCTGCCGGAGGCGGTGCGGCGGCAACGATGCAAACAGGTGTTGTCCTACGTGAAGGCAACTGCGATGGGATACAGATTAACGTGCGCGCGCTTGTTGTAACATTAAACACCGGTTTCCAATTTCGGGGTTTTAATTAATCGATAACCGAGAGACGAACACGAGAAGATGATGCGGTGCGTAACAACCGCACTACGAGTAGGTTTTCTGGGTGTATGCTGCAGTTGTGCAACAACGTTCGGCACTTTGCCTGTTTTTACGGTAAACATCCGTTGTGGATACGGGTGCAAAACTGCGCCCAGGGCCGATGGCGCCTGCACAAGACGTTCTTTGGGAAGACGCCGAACGCAGTGTATACATCTCCGGAGCAGTACATTTCCGAACAGAGACGTACACGCCAGACGACCGTATAACGTACAACACGAGGGGACGAAAATAGACGAAAAAAAAAAAAATGAAATAAAAAAGACAAAAATGAATAGAACGCACACAACAATAGTATATCGAGTGCAGATATACATGTACGTATAAACGACACGCATTCCACCGGAGGCGGCTCGTAGGTACAATACGGTCTCTCACACAAACGCGCGCGCACGCGCACACACGTACGTACGGGTGCGTTCCGTACTGAATTTTATGTACTACCCTGCGGAGAGGACAATAGCACGTCTACGGTGTAAATAAAATAATATTATTTCATACGCATATGCTGTCGTACTGTACGTGCACAGTGTATACATGTGTTTGTGCGATACGCGTATGCAAGAGCAACCACCGTCGACATAATGTGTGCCACTACGGATTTAACGCGCGCGCGGCGAGGCAAATTTTTCCACAAACACCCGTTTCTACGTTTCTTTATACGTGTTATTTGAACCGCATGAGTATGATAATTTTTCTCTATTTCCGAAAGACTCGCAGAACTCGCGTAAAATTCTATTACGATAGAATGCGACGAATGGTGTTTTTTTTTTTTATTAAAAAACTGCCGAACGATTTTGATATTAATGTTTTACAAGCTGTTGCAACCAAAACTATATATTATGTTGTAATATTTTTTACCGAAATTACAGTATATTTATATTTTTCTCCGATATTGAACACCAGATAAATACCGTCGGCTCGGAAAAACGTACAGCAATGTTTCGTGTACGGTTAGCGATAATTCTAATTATCAGAGAAATCATTTTTTTTACTTCAATTTCAATATCTTATGTATTTATTTTTATGAGTTCTACGACCGAGTTATTGTTTATTTTTAATAAAATAAAAGTAATACTTCCTATTGTTAAACAGTGCTTGTGTACAGAAGTGTAACCTTTTTGGTACTGCAGTTATTTACCTATACTTCATACACCTATATGTTTAACAAATTGTCATGATTCAAAAATTCATCATAAAACGGGCGAAAAAAACCCAGCTTCATCAAACGATGTCGTAATCATTTTTGTTACGAAATACAATACGTATGGCAGGCATATGCCGTAGGCCTTCTTCAAATTATCTCATAATTATTAACGAGCATTTTTTATTTATTTATTTTTATAAGAAATATACAATCTTTATAATTAAACACAATAAGTATATGTGAGATTGGAGTAACAAAAATATTATGGGGTTACGTGAATAAGAATCCACCTATTAGTAGCACTTAGCTTGGACGTTACGTTATTAGGATTAAGATTAGAATTAAGTTAGATGATCCCTACACCATTTTCTGTTTTTCCAACGGAGATTTCCAAGAAGTGACAGGTTATGTAAGACTTTTATTACAGGATTTTTAAGATTTTCTATTATAAAAACGTTTACAGAAAACATTAGCTTCTTCTTCTACTATTTTTATATCTAGGTTTTTGTGGAGAGTCAGGTTAAAGACAAAAGGTGAGGCATTAGTCATTTTTCGAGGTATATTTTAGAACGCCTGAATTTTATTTAGAATTTAGTTTTTTACCGATCCCATATGGACCCATATGAGTTTCAGAAGTGATTTGTATATTTGTAATTTAGCTTTAAAAGATAATAATTTATTTTTTGAGAGTAATCCTTTTAGATATCGAGAACGGACATTGAATATTATATTGAATCTTCTTTTTCTTATATGATTTTGCTATGTTTGTATTTTTAAACCTAAGGTTAGGTATTTAAACCTAAATGTTTAACAGTGTCAAGAGAAGGGACATATTGTTGTCATCAATAGTATGTTACGGTATATAAATGTCCTCATGGGGATAAAAAGTTTTGGAAAGATGGGTTTAAAATACATTTGCTTTTTCAGCATCTGAAACAGCAAGTGAGTTGTCAGCATTTAGGAGTTTAAGGTGAAGTAGTTTAATATTTAAGTAATCGCTTAGTTTCTCTCCATAGACTCCATCAATGACAGATAGAGAGTGAAATTTTTGTTCGAATTCATATAATTTATATTTTGCCAAACTCTTTTTTAATGAATTGAAGAATTTATTATAAACTGCTTTGAGAGATGGAAGCTTAGTGGTTTGGTGTTTAGTTCTAGCTCTTCGTTTTTTTACTATTAGGCAGCGAATTTTATCAGATACCATTGGGTAATTATTTTTAGAATTATGTGTCTTATCAGGTTTGGTGGCTTCTGAGCAATTGATTGTATTTTCATAGTCAAGTTATTTATTGCTTCATCCATATCAAGGTTTGACTTGAGTCTAACTTTTATATCGATTCGATGATTAAAGATATTTTGAAATTCAAGACTGTCAGTTAAAGGGGAAAATAGTCCAAGCAGTTCAGTTCGTGCTAAAATAGCGGCGGATACATGGAGTACAACAGATAAGTGATAACTAGTATAGAAAATAAAGTTCTTAAACATTGAATATTATTAAAGTCCCAACATTGTCTCCTAATAAACCCTAACATGCGCATTGCTTTATTATGTATATATGATACGTGTTCAGAGAATGTAAGATCAACTGATAGTACAATGGTTTTGACTGATGGTTCAATTGGTTTTAATAATTCAAATTGATTTCAAATCACGGATAATTTTTTGTTCATAGGTTGAAGTATTTTTGGTTAAAATTTTGGTTTTGAATTAGACGAGCTTGAGTGATTACGTTCATGATCATTAGTAGTGAATTTCAGCAGTTACTTTAATTTAATTACATTTGCATATATTGTTTTGTTTCTATTATTTTGATTAAGATTAATCATATTTAAATTTTCAACTTTGTTGATTTGATAAGTTTTGCGGACTACGAGTTAATTAGAGCGGAGTGTTTTAGATTAATCGCATGGACAAAGATCACCGCTGCGACGATGTCTTGTAATGAGATTAGATATATAAACATGCACTACGATACGTAGGTACTTAGTAGACTTAAATCTATTTTTCACAAAAGAAAGTTGGTTTACGCAGATAGTAGAAACTGAGGCCAGTAACTGCTTTAAAAACTGCGTCAATTTTTGTAAAGTACAAAAAACTCCGACAAGTTTAAACAACACTAATTTAAACATAACACGGATGTAACTAAACGTGTGCTTTCAGTTTGGCTGTTCGCGCGGGATAACAAGTATTTTAATATAATTTTTCAAAGAAATATAATTTAGTAATCATTAATTATTTAAATTGTTCGTCTGGTATATTAATTACCAACTAAGGAACAACGGCAATAAAAGCGACCCGGAGAATTTAAGAATTGTACATACATTTTTGGACGACATTCAAACAGTATAAAAAAAAAAAAAAAAAATGCAGCTAAATAGGTCGTTCCATAAAATAAATGCGACATCATATACAGAAACAGCAAAAATATTACTGTGCACCGAAAACATAATAATAAGAACACGTTTTACGTATAAGTACACTTAACATATTATTTATACGTATACGTATGTATGCACACCGTTCTTTCGGATCTACAGATATGCGACACGTGGCAAAGTAGTCGTTAAAAAACCTCCAATGCCGCCAATTACAACATCGCGAGACGTGTACACGCACCAAACTCCGAACATTATACACACTAAATTGCGTTTTTATGTAGAGATATTTTCGTATGTTCCGTTTTATATAACATTTTATTTCCTCCGTTCCCAAAACACTACCTTTGCTCATTGCGACACCGCCTCTACCACCACCGACGTGAACGAGTGTAACGACGACGACGGCGACGGTTCGGAGACCGTCGGCGCCGCCGCTGCCGTCTACCCTTGGCGAAAAATCAATACGCCGACGTACATACAGCACACACGCACACAATACGGCACACAAATCTCGTAGACGTTCTGTGCGGCCAAAAGTATATATTTACCTTTTTAACCTCACCTTGCACCCACAATCCCGACTCTTCTATACTGACGCTGGGGTGTGGGGGTCTGCGAAAAATAAGGCGAAAAGGATCCGGCACCGATCCCCACAACCGTAGTCCTTCTTGTCACAGTTGTCACCGGGACGACAAAACTGTATAAAATTACCGAAAAAGTAAACTTATCGTCGGCTACCACACCACTGCAATGGTACCTATAGCTCGGTTCAATGTACAAAAGTTTTCTATGTCTATCTGTATACAAACTGTCCCATCCAATAACGAATTAATCAACATGTTTTGGGTTATATATGATGCGTATATAATGTATACGTTTAGGTAGGTAATGCACCTCCGTACGTCTATTCATTCATTTAATTACACGCATATTATAAATGTGCATTTGTTGATTCGCTGGTAATCTACTGACGGTGGTAAGAAAAAAAAAAAAAAAACAAGCAAACAATAAATACTTATGAGGCTTTTTTTTTTTTTTTTGTACCAGTTTAATAATATAGTCTCTCGACGAATTAAATTATATAAAGAAAAACGCTACTTACATTATAAGTTTTCTTTAAATTAAATAATATTATTATTTTCATTCGTAGTACAACTGATTCTTATGGAATAATTTTCGAATGATGGTAGTCTGTTGGTGCATTAAGTAGCAGAAAAAAATAACTATGGAATTATGACACTTATTCAAAGCTTGCGGTTCGTTTCTTCTTAACGTTTCAACAGCTGCTTATTTTACCAGAATAATTGCTATTTTATTGGATATATTTATTTTTTTCTAAAACACTCTAAGACTCCAACATTTGTTCCGTCATTTTCAAAATATAAAACAGCTGTAATTTATACAGCTGATTTGTTTTCTTTTTTTTTATTATAATTTCAAGATCACCGGTAGTTATCTTCTGGTACACGTATATAAAAATGCGATTTTTTTCAATGATAAGAGACGAAATCATCATCATTATGAAAAAAATAAAATAAACTAGTTTTTTAACTAGTTTTTTTTTTTTTTTTGTATACCGTAAAATTCCTTGAACGATATCAGATGTCCAACGTTTCGTTCGAGAACACGATACTCCGAGGAATATTTGACTGGGAGGGCAAAAACGTAAGCCATATATAGTAACAGGTAGAATATACTATTATTATTATACAAACGACCAATTGCAGAATTGCGCATTTCACACTATCTCGGTACGCGGCTGCTTTTTAATATTTAAAATCTGATACTATCGGAAACAGATGTTTTTCGTCGATCGTCGAGCGAGAGCAGTCACGGAACTAGTTTGTACTAAACTACGGTCGTATGGCGATTTATTACACTATACTTTGAGGATGTTTAGTGGTTTAAAATGTTTATCAGTGGTATATAGAGTACCTGTTTGAGAAACTAATAAGGAAAAAACTAATTTCAACGGCAGCGAAAATGTGACACGGCCTCTTTGAGACAAGTTCATGGAACTCATGGGCATAACACATACACACACACACACATGTAATGTATATATGCATATGTGTGTACTGTACATATAGTAACGAATATTTAAATAAAAGAAAAAAGGTACAGGAGAAACCACAACGTATGCGACTCATCCGACTGTGCAACCATTTTTAACGATAATTAACCGTCTGGTGGCGGTCCATTGTTGTGAAGTTAAACTTTACATCAGACTGGGTACGAAAAGTTGGCTCGAACAATTTTGTACGCAGTATTTAGTCAGTTTTATTACGTGGACGCGTGTGATTGTGCTTGCGGGTGTGGGCATGAACATTTGTGTGTCTGTGCGCGTGCTCGCATGTACACAACTTAGCGTTGCATTAACGTTGCCAAGCGACGAACCTTCTCCCCTAAACGTATTATACTTCGGTTATTTCAACTCTACAAATCGGTGGTGGTCCGAGCTTTTAAGAAGATCCGCACGTTTAAATTATGATTTATACGCCACGACGTTTAGTCGATATAACCCCTTCAATGGGTGATTATATGCACTGATCGCTACGTCTCATCCCTGTCCCTCAGAAAAAAAAATAATTTGACCCTTTTGCTCACAAGCCAAAATATTTTGGGGTACTTTTTTTACGTTTATGACCCTTTCAACAGCGCTGCAGTGTAAAATTATACACATCAGCCATTTTTGAACATAACTAATACGTGGAAAAATGTAATAATCAATAATTGCTGTTATGGCTAGATAATGGATGCCATATTTTAAATGGCAGTAGATACTACGTTTTTTAATTCTATTGGTAATACAAGCAAAATTATATGGACAGTATATATAACTCAATATCTCGTTGATATTGTAATAAATGTATTAGTTTCGTGGCGATACTTTAAAAACTTAATTATAAGAGTTTATGCTACATAAAGGGATTAAGTCAAGTTTATTTTTGTATAATTAGTTCTTATAACAAGAAGTTCACAAAACTGATCGAATATTTTTATATTATTAAATAATAATTGATTTGATTTATGTTATACAAATACTGTCATACCATGAGCGTTGAGTAAAAAGTTTTTATTATTTTTTTCAAATCAAAATTGCAATAATTAAATTTCAAAACTTATACTGAGTCGAGAAAGAAAACAAAGTTATTCAATCAAATAATATCATAAAATCAGAAAAAAAACATTAAGCGGCTTATGAGGTTAAAAAAGATATCTGACTAATACTGCAATGTGCAAAACATATTTTTTATTACATCAAATTGTTTCAAATTTTTAGGGTATCAATATAACCGTATTTTTATAGCGCGATTCTTACTCAATACTACTACTTTAATGAAAACATCTTGAATCTTAATCATTAAACAATTACTTTTTTATGTCAGCATCACATCGTCATAGCGGTCACTCTGTAGTGATCCACATCAAGTCATATTACGTCATACCATAAGGGCCCACGATTTTTAATCAAAAAACGTTCAAGGTAAGTAGGTCCCAACCCATCATAAATAAAGCACCTCGTTACCTTATCAATACGATTAAATCTACTTACTTCTTAGAAACATTTTATAGTCATCCATAGTTATACTTTTCTAGCATAAAGTCTTAATTATAAGTGTTTAAAGTCATCTCTAATTAAATTCTTTAATTTACCTTCGCTACCATATGGGAGCCTTCATGAGTTCCCAACATCACATATATACAGTGCGCCTCTATAATTTGTAACGCATATGATTTATAAATCTCAAAATATGTCATGCACACGAGTCGACGACTAATATTCCCGCTTAAATCAATTATCCTTGTATGAAATGGGAAATAACCACTTTTGGTGTAAATAATAATAACTGTGTATCTCTGAATACCTGTAGAGTAAACGATATTATCATATTATTATATATTATTATCAAGATATACATTTTAGATTATTTCCAACAGAGGGAACACCTTCAAATCCAACACATTAAACGCTTTTAATCATCATTAGTGATAGATCGTTTACAGATAATGCTTGTACTCATTTTCTTTCCTACGCTTACATGTTTCATTAATTTAAATTTAGGTATACTCGATACCGATAATGTAAGTAGATACAAACTATGCGTGACATAAGTAAGATGTGCCTGCAGCGACTATACTCGCGATCTGTGACTACAACAAATTAAAATTTTAAAATATAACAGCTTTAATAATATTTAATACAAAGGCAATATTAATTAATCGTTGTCTAACATTATGCAAACATTGTAGGATCGGTATTACTATAGAACGATCGATTGCTATAATTTAAAATAAATAAGAATGTTAAAAAAAAACTATAAATACTTAAATCTGTGATTGTAAATATACACTAAATTTATTTTTTCTTCAATTATATTTTAATGAAATGATCATTGAAAATATAATGGGTTCCATTCAAAGACATTTATATGCATGTATGCATTAGTTATTAGTTTAAAAGAACATTATTTTATAAATATAGTATGAATGATAAGCTGGTATACTAATACATATGGTTAATCAATTTAATTGTATGTATATTATCTATGTTTGGACGGAATGCAAATTATAATAAAAGTAACATAAAATACCAATGGCAAATTAAGCAATTTCAACTCCAGTCATCAACACCATGAATATAATTCATAATAAAGACTGAATCAATTAAATTCAAAAGCATATTATAAAATCATTGCAATACTACTGGAACTCAATTTCAGTAAACAACAAGCTAAGGCGCGTCAAAAAAATAATATCCAAATATATATAAACAGACAAATTAACCAAGAGAGAACAAATAATTACAAACGGTGCCAGAATAGGCTACTCACATCTTATCTATTATTTTTTTTAATAAACAAGGAACCCATACCATATGTCATGCGACACATGCAAAACTTCACTCACAATTGCATTTATGTTATAGCCATACAGTGTCCTAAATACTCGACTGGGTGGCATCTCCAATAATCTATTGACACTAATAAAAGTCCATAATCAACAAAATATCACCAATATATTTAAATATTTAAAATAAATAGAATTAGAAAAATAATTGTAATCTAATTTAATTTGTAATAAGTATGTAACTTTAATTTAGGCCAGTGAAACCTTATTAATAATTATAATAAAAAAACATGAATGGAATAAGATATTTACTTATGGATCTGGTAATTAAAATTATATTAATAAATATTATATTTCTTTCATTCAGAACGGAAAACTTGTTTAAAATATTATAATACATCTGACATTAAGTAATTTTACAAAATATCTCATACAATCTCTAAATAAAAATATTAAAATAAAACATATTACCTATCTGAATATAGTGATACGAATATTATCCACGATAAAAATATTAAAAGGTCTATTTTTATAGTATGCTGATTATTATAATAACTACACCATCGAACATTTGAACTTGATTTATTTTTAATATAATCCAACCGGAACTTTTTCTTATGATAAACGGTGTATGTTAATACAGAATCGTCGTAACTGTCACTCTTGAACGAATGCAATTAGGAAGTTGACATTTTTTTATTGTTCATTGTTCTACTTAATTTTAATAAATATAATGGGCTTCCAAATATATACAATTCGATTTTATCGTTTCGTATAAGAATACGAGGATATGTAGAGCAGAGTATGCTTCTTTGTTCCTATAAAATTAATTTTACATAGCCTAAGCTTATATTTTAAATTTCATAGAATAACAATACAATTAAAATTATGTATACATCGATAACTTTCAAAAATAATTTTTTATTAATTATAAAAAGTCAAACGGTCAACTAAATAAAAGTTAAAATTATAACAATCACTATACCTAAATATAAATAAATTATTTTTTATAAATCTACAAAGAACAAACTAATAGGGCTAATAAATACATTGTATAATTATAAATGGGATGTGAAATTACTCACCTAATTAAATTAACTCAATATAGGCATTATACTTATTTCAAAGTGTATACAATATTCATAAACCATATCCTATATTAGGAACATATAGGTTACAAAGGACTTTTGTTCTAAGAATATCTTAAGGTATCTGAAAGGAGTAAATATTAAGTAATCAGTTCAATTATAATGAAAAGTATAATATAGTGTTATACTTAATAATGGATAATATATTAGGCAATGAAAATATGTATTATGAAGTTAAAAATAAAAATAAATGAATTTTTTCTTGTCAAATTTGGCACGAGTTATTACTAAAATTATGCATGAGAAATTATGTAGATACAGTGACGTATTATCAATTTTATTTGTGAAGTGGTTTTAAATTTTTCTAAAAAATAAGTGATTTTTAATAATAAAAAATAAATGAAAAATAAAATAGAACTGTCATGTTTAAACATTTGAAATGTATTAATTTAAACAACCAAGAATTTTGATAAAGAGAAAGATAGATGATGTTCGCTTATGATGTAACTATGCAAATAATTTCTGAAAATAAAGAGAAACATTATATTTAATTAAAATAATAAATAATAAACTACACTGTTTGTTCATCTTATTTTATAAGAAATTATTTAAATAAATAATTAATTGACTCAAAAAACGGTCGAAGAAAATTTAATTATGCTCTAAAGCACAGTATTAAATAATAAATAATTACTACACCAGGTAGCACTTAGAGGGTATTGTTTTCGCTACTTTAGCACTTTAAAAGGTTAGCAGTTATTGTACGCAATCAAGGGAACACACATTTAACTTAACCGCTTTAAATTTCAATATTAATTAGTACATAGTTAATGATTAAAATCATTTTCATGTTTAACATATAATATAAGCGACAATCATATTGTACTCAGTAATCGAATACGATATTTTAATAATATATGATATAGTTGTCCATGACTATTCTAATAAAATTAACTTAGGAGAAAATAAATCTTTATTTTTACAGGAATTAAAATTATCTAAAAAAAAAAATTGTTCAAAATGTTTTTAAAATTGTCAAAGTTTGAATATATGAATATACATTACACATAAAATGCTCGTACAACTCATATGACTCACAAATAGAATATTATTCAAGTTAGGTTTAAAAAAATGAATTTCTTAACATCACTATAATATATATATATAAATATATAAAAAGTATGATGATTTAAAAAAATAAAACTTTTGCTTGAGTTCTGGTTTTTCACTTTTCAAGTATATAATGTAGCGTATAAAATTAAGCATTTTAGTCATCATAATGCTGTTTAAATATTAAATAATTAATTATTTATATATATATAAAAAATATTATGTATGAAACATAGTACAATTATAATTAATCTAAATTATATTTTAGTTAGTTTATTTCTCAAGTAGCACACGCCTATTCATTACAAGTCCACTTACAAAAGGAATGAATATATCATCATGTAGAAAGTAATTTTAAATAATGAAAATGTATAAAATATTTCAAGCGTTTAATTATTTAAAAAACAAGTTGATGAATGCGTATTGTTTAAAAACTTGACATGTATAATTGAATATATAAAAAACGAAATTATATAATTCTATCATTAAAGGTACATTTATCTAAAATATACTATTACACGCATCTACATATATTTAATAATATTGTAGGTACCTACTTAATTCTGTTAAAAACGGTATAATTATACTATATTATTATTAATAAATTAAAAGTATGCAAAATCGATTAAGATAATTGATACTGAATGTTTAAAATCATTCAAACATAATTTTTTTAATTAAAAATTTTGAGGAATAAATAATTTATCAAATAGGTATAGTAATTAAATATCCACATTATACTTTATTGAAATAAGTCAGCATTAAAATTAAATAACAAATGAATTAATAAGATTTAGCTGCTTAAAATATAACTTCAAATGATGACAAAATCATTTGAGCGTATACAATACAATACATGGATGTGTTTTGTATATTATTTTTTACAACTTGCGAATGAACAATTTAGTTCTAGAATGTGACTAATTTATTAAATTACATGAGTAAAATGCATATATTATTTGAACTATAATAAGCATACTAATCCAAATATATCATTCGATGGGGATTGTATTTCAAATATTCAATAATTTTTTATTATTATACAAAAATAATAATAATAATAATAACAAATCATAAAACACAGTTATTTCCAATTTATTTATTCAAAAACCGCTCGTATTTAAATAACCTTAATAAATTATGTTTTTTACCGATTGAAAAGAGTTGTTACGATTCGTCCATTTTCCCATTATGAACTATATTTCAAAGAACGCCATTAGTTTATATCATCTTTATGTACTGAATATAAAATAGTGGGCAGGCATTTTTGGTTAATATATTATTTACAAATATATCAAATGAATACAATATTGACACAATGCTGGCAATATTTTCAAAGTAATAATAATGATAGAAAATCGATACCTTGAAACACAACGAATTCCAAAAGTAAATTACATTGAATTGTTTTGACGGTAAAAATAAATGTATTTTCTTGCAAAGATTAATATCATTTTTGTTGAATTTATTGTAGTCGGCACGCTAATATGCAAAAAAAAAATAATATTTATAAATTATTCAAAAACAAAATTCTATTAATATAAATATAATTATTATCATCATTTGGCACCTAATTTATCATTTTTATAACAAAAAGAATACTCTACCCATTTTGAATTAGAAAGTTAAAATAGAGTGAGATGGAAAAGTCAAAATGCCATGAGGGATTATTTTATATTTTGTTAATTACCGGTAGTGAGGTTCTATATAAAAGTTTGAATAAACAATGCGAAATTAATTTCTTTCGGCATTGTGCCAGTTACAATTATATATGTATATATATAAAGATTTAATAAAATAACTGTGAAATTGTTCTTGGTTATACACATATTTCCCTTCATTAAATATTCATTCTTTCACACTTAAGCCACTGGCCTTGTAACATAAGTAAATCTGTATTACAATTTCTAACAAATTTAATTTTTAAGTTTTCTGTTCACCTGGGCAGAACATATAAAAATTAAACGCAATGCTCTAAATCTCAGGAGGAAATCACTACACTATTTGATAGGTAATCACTCCAAACTCAACCTCAATACCAAACTACTCATTTATAAGCAACTCCTCATGCCTATATGGGCATATGGCATCCAGCTATGGGGTGCGGCCAAATTGTCAAATTTAAACAAAATACATAGATTCCAATCAATCACCTTACGCATGATAACTAAGGCCCCCTTTTACATTTCCAACCACACACTCCACACAGACCTACACATTAAAACTGAATCAGAAATGTCAACATGTATACATAAACGCTATCGTCTAAGACTAGAGAATCACCCCAACCCGTTAATTTTAGCACTTAACTTAGAAACAATACCTGGAAACCCCCAAAGAAGACTTAAGAGAAGATGGTGCCGTGACCTAAACTCCTAATCTCAAAAAATAAAAAAATAAATAAATATCTAACAACAATTTAATCATGTAAAGTGTAGCTGCTGGGTTAGTCCTTTTATCAAGTAACTCATGTCAGATTATTACTACTTAGCTCATATTCTTATTGTAAAAATCTAATTTACAGATTGTATATATTCTACTAAAAAATAAAAAATAAAATAAAGTTTTCTGTTCGATATTATCACAAAGTAATCAAACGGATAAGCTTTAAGTTCATCCGATCAAACAAAAGTATGTATTTAAATTAAATGTATTGTATACACAATGATTAAAAATTATTTGACCGGTGGCTAGTCTTCATTGTCAAGGGACTTATATTTTTAGAGGATACTATGACAAATTTAATGATTATGCCCGCATCTATTTGACAAAAAAAAGTTGACTGCTGCGATGGTTGTTACCGATTGAATTTTCAAAATCAAAATTTATCGCTGACCCATAATCGAATAATTCTGACAACAAATACATACTGGGGGATCACTGTCGTTAAGTGTTATTGTGTGCACATGCCACCAGGAAATTTATCGGTGGCGTGTTTTTATTTTTAATGAAATAACTGGCAAACACCCTTCTGTAAAACTCTGGTGCACGTCCAATTGTGACTTATCTTTTAATGAATTGTCTTCTCCACTTCCTTCCCTCTGGAACAACAATTCGATGTCGGTAAAATGTA
>NW_020273624.1:1257370-1281844 GCF_003268045.1 Sipha flava | reverse complement strand
AGTGGCGTATATAGGAATTAATTTCGGGGGGGGGGGGGATGAAAAAATATATACTAAATGAAGGTTATAAATTAACTTATTTTTAATAACTATGAAAATTAGAATACATAAATTTAATTACAGGACAAAGTCTAATTTTCAAGGTAGATTTGCAAAATTATTTATCACTTCTTCAGTGTTTATTGAAATACTTCGATGAATTGACATGAGATAATCCTGTTAGTCGATTTTCGCTTGTACTATTTCTCAAGCACGACTTCAATCTTTTCAATATCGAAAACGATCTTTCTGATGACGCTGTTGAGACTGGTAAAGTTACTAATATTGACATTAAGCACCATATATTTGGAAAAAAATCAACGGATAGTTTATTAAAAGTATCAATAGCAGATTTGGATTTCTGACGAACCACGGAACATTTGCAATTATTCTGAGGACTTTGTTTTGGACAATTTGCATTTTTTTGATGTGCGAGGATGCACAATCACCCCATACCGGGCAAGCGTAGGTAAGAATTGGGCGTATAATTTGCTTAAAAATTAGGAGAGAGCATTTTTTTCCCATACTAGACAGTTTGGTTTTAATTAATACATAGATTAAAGAAATGCACACGTGGGTCGTACTAACCATAAATTTCGGGGGGGGGGGGGTTGAACCCCCAAAATCCCCCCCCCTATATACGCCACTGGTCAGTACATTTTCAAATACATATACCGGAAAAGTATAAATGAGACATTTGAAGAAAAAGTCATTGATCTAATACGCCACACTCAAAATCGTCTTTGTCAAATACAAAAATATCGATAATGGATGGCTTTGTGATTGTGCAGAAAAATAAATTGTTCAATGTTGCCTGTAGCTTGAAAATAAATAAAATTCTTAATTTTTTTTATCTTCAAAGCGACAGTAGAATATAGCTCCCACCTAATGGCGTACGCTCTACGGGGACACAACAAGACATGATATGTCATAACATGATAGGAATCGATTATGCGACTAAACGATCAGGTTGTTTTTTTGTCGTCTGCTATATAGAATGGGAAACAATGTTTCAGTATGACAAAGCATTTGATCAGCCTATTTTTTTACAGTTAGTATTTGCCAAGGTATTTTACCCATTTCGCTTATTCCACGTGACAGTGATCAAAACACAATTAAAAACGAGTCGACCTTCCAATTTAATGCATTTTAATAAAATATATTATACATCTGCAACCAATAATTTTCATGAATTATTTTAAAAACATAACAATTTATTGTACCGCGCAGGTAGGTGCGTATAATGCACGCACACTGAAAGTGTAAAATTACAACGGTAGTTTAATCAGAAAACAACGTTTCAATTTTTATATACACAAATATAACTATTGACATAAAACACTGTACAAATAAAAGTTCGTAAATTACTTTTTCAAACCGTCAATAATACAACCTCTTGTTCAGCGCACAAGAACCACTACACGAAAAAATAATTTGTTTTTCAATTACCATACCACCGGCGATATGATATGAACGTCCATAAAAATACGGAGATACCAATTTACCGACGCTATGGAATTACTGAGATAAAAATTAGAAAAAAAAAATCAAACGTATAGGCACATATGACATGTGGAAGAGTGGATTTTTATCACATTTGCGAGTTATTTGCGGGAATCGTTCGATTGTTTCGGCCCGATGAAGTTCACCCGAATTTCAATTAGTTTTTTTTGCCTCCAAACCGTTCTACACAACCTCTTCCACATATATATATATATACAGCAGCTGCTGCGTGTACACATGTAATCAGATAAAACGTTCAAGAATAGAACACACACACACGTATTGTCGAGCATGTCGCGCAACACGCACCAACTCGAATGGACAGTAAAAGATTTTTCATTATTATTTTCGACTTGGCAGAGAAACGACGCGTACAAGCTGCTCGTGTCGGGTGTTTATGTTTGTACATCGCACGCCCGTGGTCGGTGCGTGTGATCATCATCATCATCATCATCGGCGGCTACAGTTCAAATCTCTCTCTCTATTTAACAATGCATGCCCACGCGTATAATGATGTCTGTCAAGTGACTTGAACCCCACATATAACACGATATGATGAATTATTATAATAAACGTCTGTACACATATAATAATAATATTTTATCGTACAGTAAACCACTACTACGGTGGTACACATACACACGTATAAGAGTATAATATTCGTTTCTACGTTCACTCCGTTGATGATTAAAATTTAATTAGCCACAGCATCCCTCCTCTTGATGTATACATGTAATTAATTCGCCCCAGGACGATTACGGGGATAAGGAACTAAACTCGGAGATATTATTATACGAGAAGAGGCACGTTAAATCGTATGCCTACTTTTTTAAACGTTGTTGTACGTACACACACGTACACACACAAAGACCGTCTTCGGTGAGGTCTCACGTCGTACAATAATGCGGTCCGGAGAAATCGTTAAAAATACAATGCAGCTCATAATGGCCCATAAGCGATTATGTCTCTTTTTCCCCGTTCGGTTTTTTCTTTCTTTCTTTACCGCTGTATTTTAGCACACGAAAAATGATTACGGCTCCGTTTTGATATATATACAGAGAGGGAGAGAGAGAAAGAGGGTAAATGAGTTAAGGGAAAAACTCATGTTCATTGATAACTTAGTTCCTGCAGACGAACGATAAAAATCTATACGCGTGTTTATCGCACGTATCGTCGTATTGGTCTCATCAACGGCAACGTGAACGGAACAAAATATTTTTGTACTTACGTTTGCTGTGTCTCCTTATATACACGAAGTTTTTACGGCTCATCGATTCTCATCAACCTCACTTTGCAGGTTGTGTTTCCAACGAATAAACGGGTTCGAGAACAAAATCGTGAGTACAACAAGGCGCGCTTCGACGACGTGTTTTCTTCCATATACTTACGAGCAATGGAAATTAATACTCCTCGCGATAATATGCAATGACAATAAAAATACAATAGTAACGGTTTTTCAATTTGGTATAAAAATTTAAGCCATTGAAAATATCATACAAAATAGTTTAGAAACAGATTATAAAGTAAACCAGCAATAATCAAACGAGTTTCTGATCCATTCACACGATGTCAATAAAACAAAATATTCAGACAGGCAAGAACATTTATTGTGTTCCTAGATTTCTGCAATATTTTTTTTAAATCCATTACGTAATACATATTCAATCATACCAAGAACACACATTTAACACCCAAGTAAATCCACGACATTATGTTCGCACATTTATTAATTAGACTATGAAGTGAGAACTTGAGATATTTTTACAATTACTCTATCGCATTCGGGATGCTTAAGTTTTGTTAAATATTAGCAAAATTCTAAATGCTGGAGGATATTCGACTTGAAAATTTCCGTTTTTTTAATTCTAACACTGCATACTAAAGATATATTTTGTACTGACTAGTTCGTATTTAGTGTTTGGTTTTAGTGATATTTACATACAATTCCATTGTCGGTTGAAACCGGATAAGGCAAAGTAATATTCTGCACTATACAACAGTTGTTTAAAAGCGTTTTAATTTTTTAAGACCAATAGGTCTTAAATAAAAAACAATTTTAAACTTAAAGATACATAAGTCAAACAGTTTCAATAAAACTTGTTTGATTTTCAAATATTTACTTTCTCTTTACATTCAGTTTTATGCATTGAAGCAAGATAATATTCAACGTGAAAAGCTTTGTGTTTAAGTTATACAAAGAACACAGTATTGTACTTATTTAATATACTTCAAACACATTTATAGTTCTTGAATTGTATACGTATGTAGCTATAAATATGAAAATAATAAGCAAACAACAAATTGTATTACTATTAATATTTAACAAAAACATTTTAGTTATAGCTTATAAATATTTGAATTTCATACAACACAAATATTATAAGAATTTTAACTACAAAAAATATACAGCTAATTACATGAGATATAATAGGTAGATACTTAAAACCACACATTAATGAAATTTAAACAGTTTGCATATTAAAAATTATGTGAAACAAACATTTTTACACAAATATATTGTTCCTATATAAAAAAAACTCGAATTATAAGCATAAACAGAACATATAAATTAAATATTATTTTGAAGTAAATACTAGTATTTTATCAAAAGCTTTATTTCACTCTTGAAACTAAACCCAAAACTAGCTTTTCTTAAAGTCCAAGGGTTGTTTAAAACATTTCAGAATAACATTCGAGTATTGACAAAAAATATTCATTGTTAAACGGGTCAACATCAACCGTTATCTTTGGATTGTTTCATCCAACGGCATATCATACATGGACCTTTGTTATGTCCTTCATATTATTTCTTTTGTTCTTTAAATTAATTCAACGATTAGCTATTGTTTACTTTTAGGAAACATCATTCCTGTCACGTTCTCTTAGTATTCAATTCGATTCAGAAATAAACAATAATAGGAAAAAAAAAATCTTATGGATTTGTTTTTAATTATCTTTATTATGATATAAATATAGAAGTACTATTAAAAATAAATAATAAATTAATAACAAATCTATGTTTTTTTTAACATGACACAAATACTAAAGCTGAAAATGTATTTGAAAACGTTCATTGATAATTCAACGTTTATTAACTATTAAGAATAAACTACATAAATTAGTGTTAGTGATGTGCCATGGCCCATGGCACATAGCAAAAATAATATTATACATATTTTTTGTATAATACCGTATTATACCAGTATTATACCGTATATAACCTTGCAGTACCTTAAATTTTACGAAATTTAACAAAGGTTATCACTCCATTGTTAATTATGAAATATAAATTATTTTAAAATGGAATTGAAAAAAATGGCTAAAAAGTTAAAAAAAAATGGCTAAAAAAACACATAGTACAAGAATTACTCACCAAATTCACCAAATTAATATTTAGTCATGCTATCGATTTGCAATTATGATATAGGTAACATACGTATGTATTTTATACATAGAAATACATATTTTTTAAATAGAAATAAAAATAAAACTATACTTCATACTTTTATAATTATATACTATCTCATTGTACCTATATATTTACAGTATTTGAATATTAAATTAGTACAATAAATTGATTTCAGGGGCAGATCCAGAGGGGACGAATGGGGCGATCACCCCCCTCCCTCGTTCGCCGTAGCAGACTTTAGTTTTTGACGTTATTACTTCAAGGGTAAATAGAGAAATCTTAAACTATTTTTTTTATACCAAACTTCTACTGGTACTAGGTTATCATTTATATTTATTATTTGGTAATATACTGATATTACAGTTATATACTACTACATGGCTTAAGATATACAGGTTAACTATCGTATATCTAAATTGCATTGATAGCTGACGGTCAGAATGCGTTACTTGTTCAGTACACATTTTCGCCACATCTGTAGAGCGTTAGTAGTATGTGGGGCTATATTATTACAGTAGTTATATGACAAATTCAAATAATTTACCAGAATCTGAGCTTATTAATTTAAAATCAATATAAGGATTAACCAATCCAAATTTACATTCATTTCAATTTCTATACATAGTAGAAGAGTGTTTTGCAAAACACTGCAAACAAAAAAACGTATTTAATCTAACAGTTGAAGATGCTTTAAATATTTCTTTTACATTTCCATGCTTCGAACAAATAATATAATCATATCTATTCTGATACATTTCATTGTGATGCGAATTCGCCACTTTGCAGTTTAATATTATCGCCAAGAAACGAAAAAGAGTAGACAAAAGAAAAAAAATAGCCTTACTAATCTCAACTTAAATAATACAGATTTTTGCTAATTTTTTTATTAATATATTGTTTCTTGTGTTGTTTAACCGCATTATTTAAAAATATTATTAATTTATTTAGATATTTAATTTTAATTCGCACAGAAATTCCACTGATGTTTAAATGCTAAAAATTACTTATTTAATTAATATTGAAAATAAACTCATTTTGTCAAATTTTGAGATACACACTGTTGCAGTTTAAACGACGATATCAAAATTAATATTTTTAATTTTATCTATATCATGTGTATCCATTAAAACCCCCCCCTCCCCTGTTATATTGGTCTGTATCCACCCCTAATTGATTTTAGTAATTTTTAACACCTAAATTCTAAATTAACACAGTTACAATAATATAGTATATTTATAATAATACTGTACTTTATTAGAGATCCATTCTATAAGTACAACTAAAAAATTAATAGTTGAGTTATAAAAAATATCTAAAAATAACAATTTCATTTTTTTTTTTTATATTGTCTGTATAAAATAATTGTATGCCATGTGTATAATACCTTGTATAATACAGTTTCATACCACTGTATAATACAAACTCACATCACTAGCCATGGGTAAATACCGAACGGTTAAATATTTCAAGTGCTCACCGAGTAAATACCTAAGAATATTTTTACATACCCAAAATGTGGGTAAATATTTTTTTGATATTGACATTATTCTGCTATGAGATATTTATTATTATTTTTGTTACTTTATCTGAAGGATATCATGATTTTATTTTTTTTTAAAGCTAGAATAAAAAATCAACAATTTTATATTTTTCTTATATTTTTGTACCTACAGTATGATGAATAGAAGTATTTTCAAGAGTATAAAATGTGGTTTATTCATCTGCTTGGCCACTAAATATTTTATATTTAAGTATTAAGAATTTATGTTAGATTGACGGTTATTAAATTTTATATTTTTACATCATGGATTTATGTAAATATATGATAGGTTATTTATTAGGTACTAATTGAAAACTATAGGAATTTAAAATAGCCAATATTGAATAGTATGGATGTATATTTTTTATGTTAACTATAATTTAACATTATAAAATTATATTTTAAAATATTTTAATATTTTAAAATTTGTATAGTTAGTAACAAAATTTAAAAATACCAAATTTACTATATCAGTTATCTTATTACCAAACCGATCGCTAGTTAGAGAATACATTTGAGTACGCACAAACCTCGATTAATCAATACAAACTAATTATTTTGAAGTATAACATTCATACTTATACACTTCCGTAACTAGTTTAAAATTATTAACTACATTGAAATTAAAAAAGTCTTCTACATGTTTAGTTTCGATACATTTAAAATAAAACTTTAAAATTGTAATCAATATTATTTACTCAGATAATAAATAAACACAGATTATTTATAAAACTACATTGAATATTTTGAGAGTATTTTATTCGTAGTTCTAAACAAAAATATTTACTGTAATCTCTAACCAAGTGGTACTGTCATAAAATATATAATTAATTCACTTGTTAGTTTTTTGAGCTAGACAAGATTCTTTCTGAAGATCGTTAAAGATTGTTCGACGAATAAAAGAGAACAAGGTCTTTGAAATACCATTGGATAAAAATTACAATAACGGAATTTCTAAGTAACCTTCCTTATAAATCACAGAGTATATTGACGTACATTGATTATTGAAATTTGGAGATTCTAGCAAGATAAAATAATCGTTCGGGCTTATATTCTGTATGTAATAAGTTTAATTAATTAAATTTTAACTTAGTTTATGATTTGTAATGGTAACAATGAATAAAATAAATAAAATATATTATAATTTTACTAACTCATAAGATTTTAGGAGCTAAGTTTTCTGAATTTTTCTCATTGGTTTTGCCTTCTAACTAAGGTTTAGAAAAAATAATTTATAATTATTATTAGTTACACTTCAACTCATTAAATGTTCATAAGTTATAACTTAACAGTTGTACATAAATAACCTATACGAAAAAAAATGTGTAATTAAACAATAAAAAGGAAAAAAATAAAACTATAATATCGATAATGATACGAAAACATCTCAAGAAAAAATTAATTTGAACCGATTATCAAATAACCATAAACTAATAAACAAAATTCTAGACAACATTTTAGTACTTAAAAAACAACTATTTTTATACCTTAAATTAAAAATTTATTTTCTAGACATTTTTTTCATTTTGTTGACAAAAAAATGTTTACAACTAGAAAAAAAAGTCGGAAAAGTATGGAAGAATTTATTCAGTAAATTTAAGCAGTAGTTAAAGTGAAGAGGAACAAGAAGAGGACGGATTCCTCCTTCTTATTTAAGGTAAGATTATGCGTCCCTTTTAATTTAAATCTCCAAAGTCCGGAGGGACTTAACGCTAAGCAGCGTTAGTAATTATCACATAAAGTACATAATATATTATCATTGTATTATTGATTAATACATTTGAACAAATGGAAGAAAAAGTTAAGATTACGAAAAAAAAATATTTATAATGAAATAATATATTGCGATATGTAAGAAATAAGTATAAGATAATATTCTCGTTATTTTATGTTAATTTAACGGACACTGTGTCTAATTGTAAACAGATACCCGGGCGCTCGTGTAGATAACAATTAACATTTAAACACGTACACGAACCGTCCGTATACGGTATGAACATAGGTCACTCTGTATCCGACACTCTACACCAACACAATTTATTATTATAATGGCTGTTCCAAAACTGTAGTGATATGTGATAGAGAGCAGTCTTGTCTTATGGACTACCTGAAAAAGTTTGATGGGATTTAGACTTTGGTAAGGGAACGTTCCTTTACCATTTTTGGTGATTATAGTCCCCCTTCGACATTTTCACCACTTTATTAACCACTGGATTGATGACATTTCAAAAACAAGTTTTTTTCAATCAGATATAAGGTGGCGCCACATAAAATATTGTGACGATGCACATATATGTTTCTCGTCGCGATAAGTAAATCTGTATAATATGATATAAAACGAAATGAATTACTAACAGATTATAGGTACGTATGTATTTATGTATATAGAATATTATGCCGAGGATAATCAATGAAATCACAAGAAAATCATACTTGACATATTTAGGAAAAAAGCTGCTACCAAACTTCATATAAAAAATTAGTTTCATCACAAGACTGGACGAATAATATTCAATAAGAATATTTTCATCAAAAACATCAGTACAATGTCAGCCTGGATCATAACTTTTCTGTATGCCTTACTGTGTTACCATTTTAACTTTTGTTTCGTATTATGAACTGTATGTGTTTAATAATAAAATGTAGTTTCTTATATGACTCGAATATATTGTCGCATGTTGAATAATTTATACAATTGTCTTGTGCGCTGAGTAGCTAAATAGTAAACATTTGAATATTGAAAAATGTATTAATTCTCGGTAAAAAAAGATATTTTTCATGTATTTCAGCAATAGAGATTTCTTTTGCCTTTTCATTATTTTAGAATATCATTTGGTTTCTGGGAATAGTAAAAATGATACTTAATATTAAATTCAATTATGTCCTGGTCTAATAGATATATGACACAATAAAGAAAACGTATATGATATTATGGTATTCCTACTTATTTTTTAATAATTTTTTTTTTTTTTTTTAATGAAATTATTATTTTTTTTCTAGTTTATTACTAGATATCATAAAAACGTGTTTGATTTTATATGATTTTTAACTGACTACTACCTTTTTCGTATTTTATGACTATATTAACGGTTTAAATTGTATGTTTTATATTTTCATTGAGTACGGTCATCCCCCAGAGAAAAAATCAATATTAATTTCGATCCTGGCGTATATTTAACAACAAACAATTCTGTTAGAATCTTTCCAAGGAAATAAAAGATTATAAACACAATAATAATAATATATACCTATGCAAAGTAAATTCTACTGTAATAAAGTAAGAATTAGTTGGAATCTGCATGAATATTTTTAAAAAAAATGATATAATTGTATGCAATTTAAATATATTTATTTCGAACCAAAACCAAGATGAGTAATTAATATTACAGTGTACATATTACAATCTAACAAATATTTTCACCAAATATATAATTGCAAATAGTACTAAAACTATTAAACACACCAATCTCAAAATGTTAAAATATCTTAAATGCTCAAGTTACCAAAAATATTTGAAACATTTTAATTACAACAAATAATAACATCTAACATCTTCAGAAATATACACAAAAAAAAAAATAATTAAATTAATTACAATAAAAATAATAACATATTTCTAACTACAATAAAGTTCAATCAGGAAAATAAAATTAATAAATCACAAATTTAACACGCTAAATTAATACTTAAAGTACACATTATAATCCATTCTAACGAAGAAAACTTAACGACCATATTTCATAATATAAAATACAAACAACTAAAATTCAATAAAGGTAAATTGAAATTATTATTAAAAATGAGTTATATTAAAATTTATGAATATCTCCTATAAGTATAAACATTTTCAATAATAATGTCTTAAAATAAAATATATCATGATTATTAGACAAATTATAAAACTGTTATATAGAAAATTAATCTAAGATAATGAGATGGTATGAAATATTGATTAATCATTAAATATTGAGTTTTCATATCAAACATTGTAAGAACATAAACCGAAAACCTGGCCAAAATCATTGATTTTAAAAAAATAGAACTAATGAAATACATGTTATCACATACAGTTTATATAATCTACACAAGCATCCCATCTTACATCACATATTTGCAGGATCACGTTCAAAACAATTTGAGTACTGGAAAGATTTTACGAGCAGCACTCGGTCGGTTTTATTAAGCCTTTTTTAATTTTTGTGAGACGGGTTCAAAATAATAAGTTTCAATAATTATGTTTCGAGAAAAAAACGACATATTTTATGAAGATTTCGGTTTTCAAATCTCAAACGATTTACGATCGGCTCCATCCATTACAATGGTCCCTTTCATAACCGTGACTGTAGGTATTTATTATTCATATGATTCCTACAACGTCATCTCGTACACATTTTTCTCAAATAACAGTCATCAATTAGCATATTTTTTTAAAAACACATTATATCACTCTATGCTTGGTTTTTAGAGCATTAATTGTATACACATAATACGTAATATTGTAAATTAAATGACATATACGGCTAATGGATACAATGTAATTATAGAAAAATGTGTGTGCTAACCACTCAGTGTACTTCACCCGAAAACCTCAAAAAATATCGCGAAAACCCGATGGTATTGATTACTTCAACCGTGATGGAATATTCAGATTGAGATAAAGAGCTATAGTTTAACCAAAAGCGTATTGCCTATGGTTCTAAAATTGATTTCCTTGATTTATAAACTAGTATTCTGGGTCTCAAATTAATAATAAATGCCTAACCCTTGCTACTCTATCAGTAACCACGCGCACACCATACGTTGTAACTATACGAGTTGGCATTTTTTAGTAGAATTTTTATCTCTGCAGAAATTCGAGTGTATTCCACTTGCATGTAATATACTGCGCAACTGCCGCCGTAAAGTGAGTATACAGTAGAAAATACATTATGACGAACGGAGGCACGACGCACGTTTCTCATCGCGTATAAATAACGCACGCATATATCCTATATACACTACTGCTCTCGTCGACTATTAATGGACGCACGCCACTGCCGCCTTCGGTGAGATATATTACGGCTATTCCCCAGACGCGGCGAGAGCAGTCTTTCTCTAATTGACCGGCAGGAACACCGAGAGCTGAGAGGATCGGTTTTTGCGCGGGGGCAAATAATAATAAGGATAATAATAATAGTACATACGAGTATTATTGTGCATATAATGAAATACCTTCTGTACATAACATATACGTGACACGATGGTGCGGAACAATGGAGAAAAGGAAGTTAGTTTTTTTTTTTTTTTTAATTTATTATTTCTCGCGATATCGATGTACATGAAACTAAGCCACAGACTACCACCACCACCACTACCACCTGTCACGTACTCGAGAATGTTGTATACAGATTACGAATGCGCATACATGTTATATAATAAATAGTATAACGTGTATAGTGCCGAAATCCTCTAGACGGAAACAACACGAACAGACAATTTTCATAACCACCAAAGCTGTTGGCTCGGTGGAAGAGAAAGAGAAATAATAATAATAACTAGCGGTTTAGGTTACGAACGTGTACGTATAGGCCCGGTAATTAATATCGTACCGAGCTGCAACCCGCACATTCACTTGTTTCCTGAGCTTATTTTTGAGCTTGATACTGCAAAACACGCAGCGTGTTGACCTGATCGCCTCGTGCTTATTGAACAATACGTGTGCGATGCAGGCGACGGGCTCCCGGCAGTTTTACCGATAATTCTGGAAACGACCTTGCCAAAGAAATCGATTCTTCGGTTTTCGTGACCGATCGAGACAATGGCCGTTCTCGAATTTATAATTTAACACTGGCGAAATATGTAGGTATTATAGAATGAAATTTTGAAAATTTGAATTATAATAATTCGAACCAACAACAAGTAGTAAGCTCCAGAGATATTATATTTTCTCTTGAACGATCCCGATACGATCTCTAATTATCATTATTATTAAAACATTTTAATGTTGTAAATTAGTTTTTGAAAAATCTACCAAAATAGGAGACAAATTTAAAAAAATATGAAACCACGAAAACACCATTAAAAATTAAAACTTATCCCAAAGTATTTAACAATAGGTATATCACAAACGATATTTTTCTCACTTTTTATTACACATTTCCTTTTTCATATTCGTTCTGTTAAAACAATAATCGAATTAAACATAATTATCGAACTCTTCCTAGTTTTTATTTCAAGAGTCTGTTTCGTGTCATTGACTTCATTATAAATGGCTGTATAATTATATCGGTGCGTGTATAAACTATAAAGTATTTCAATTTTATTTATATACCTAACACATAATGATTAATATCCGACAACGTTCACTCGTATACCTAATCGTATATATGTTCTAGCTAAATGATACCATATTTTATGTCCTAATGGACGATTCATGCAGTTAGTATAACAGGTTTCGTTTGATTACCTATGTCACTATAAAAATATGGTCAGTTTATGGACCAAATAAGTAATAGGCTCGATAATAGGGGATTATTTAAATATATAGGGTGGATTTCATTTTCATCTCGACGTTTATTTAAAAAAGTTCTCCATGCACAAACTAATATTTAGAAAATAACAACTAGAAATCTTTCAGTTTTAAAAACAAAAATAATTACGTTCAATTATTTAAAACAATATATTAAATAAATCCTCCAGTAGTATGCGCGAATAACAAAACATTTGGAAATACAATTGTTACGTTTTTTTTAAATTTAAAAGAAAAATTACCAACAGGCGTATGATAAACTACGACGTGTAAAATCTCATTTGTCTATGTACTCTCTAAGACAGGGAGAGAAACAACTTTTATATAAATGTGAGCTGCTCACCATGCGGTTTTCCAAGAGACAGCAAACTATTCAACACACAAATACATTGGATCGTTTAAATTTACTATATAATTAAACTTACAAAATTTATATTAAAAATGGATAAATTTATCAAACTGCAAAAACATAAACAATTAACAATAAAATCAAATACTTAAGTGAGACTTGTATGCATTATACCAAGAAATAAACTTACTTTTATAAGTTAGGGTTTATTATGCACATTGAATCCTTTAATAGATAGATATATCCCAAGAATACAGAAGAATTCAATAGGATAATACTTAATGATCTATCTGCGTTACATATAAAATCTATATTTAACACTGATTAATTGAAGAAAAAAAAACGTTCGTTTAATTTAACAATAGCATTTGCTTTCAGGCGAGACACCTGGAACACCAACTAGAATTATAGCGATTGAAATGGACAGATGACTAACATTTATTTATGACTTTTTTTTTTAGAGACTGAGATATTTTAAGATAACCAATTGTCATTTTTTTCGAATCGTGAAAGGTTAATTGAAGATAAAAGCACAGAAAATGTATTTTGTATCCGTCATACTAGGATGGCTGCGTATGAGTTGATTCCTGGGTACCTGTTTACCTGCACACCGATACCGTTGATTTGATTCCCGGGTCATAAGCTGATACGTACGAGTTGATTCCCGGGTCGCTAAGAGGTATGTACAAGTTGATTCATGGGTTTTTATATATTTTTTTTCAATATTTATTCAAATATTTAGCCTAATAGCATAACCCAAGAAACACCACGAGGAGGTTGGCTGACGTGTTACTCAAAAATGTTGTTATTTTTAGTTGGTTCATATTTTGAAAATCATTCAATTTTTATTAATTGTATCATATTATAATTATTATTTATTAAAAAAATTATTTCTAAAATTTTTTAGTAATTAGATTTTTTTTTCTCGTAAGTTCGAGCGTGTTGTGTGTGACGGTCGAACTCTTTACGGTCGTGCAGTATATTGATATACAATAGGAAATCAACTCATACATACCTAATTTTTTTTTTTTTTTTTGCATTTGGCGTCATACCTAATAATGACTCGGGAATCAATTAATACGCAAAGTAGGTCTCGGGAATCAACTCACTGCGACCAAGATACGTGTGTTTGACCATTAGGCATTGTGTTCGTTCACGTGCAGATTGATTTGAATAGCAATGTGGCGATTGCCGATTGGACCTTTTAATAATGGGACCACTGTTTGTAATTTGAGTTGATAAAATAAATATTTACAATAACAGTAACGATATTAATCTTTAAAACACGAGCCATATTATTCTAGATGTATTATATTATTACATAGTACAATAAAATTTAATACAAATAATAGCAGGAACTGGAAAGGTTGTAGATACAATATTATAAATTTAATTAAAAATGTATTTTATTCAATGTATACCTTGATATTACATTTATATTGATGGTTAAAGGCTCTGCAGACCGTGTTGATATCGGTATTCGGCAGGTACTTAAATAACTATCGGTGAATACGTAAAATAAAGTTAAAAAATTTGGTCCTTCATTAACTAATCCGGGGCAATTTTAAAAAAATGTCTAGGGTCTAAATATTGTGTCAGTCTGACCTTAGTGTGAATTATAAATAATAATTATACAATGATTATTATGGCAAAAAGAGACGATAGCCAAATATTTGAAAACAATAACATACACCATCAATTTTTATCTTCCATCTGTAGATCTCTATGGTATATTCATTTTAACATTTACAAATTAAATATTTAGTAAAACAACCAATATAACAAATCAGTTTATCAGTGTTATGACTATCAAAAGTATTTATCTAAAGCAGAGTTATATTAAATGTCATCAATAATAATTGGTTTTTAATAATTTAAGTCGTATAACTAGAATATGAACATTCTTAAGCACATTAAAAGCTAGTTATGTAATATAAACTAATACATATTGCAATATTAAATTACTGTTTTAGACAAGATATGTACCAATAATTTATTTCTAATAATATAAAATAAAACTAAATCTTATCTTATTCATAAAAAAATGTCTTTCAATACTTGTATAGAAGGATAATAGTTTCTCACGTATACGCATGATAGGTATGTTACTGACAGTGGATGTTGTCCACAACTGAAAATTACTATATTCGGAGTTAATGATAGCATCATTTCAAATTCCAATAATCATAATTTTACTGTTAAACCCGAGATGGATTCAATATTAAGTATTTTTTCACATCTAATTAACCAATTTCGCAACAGAAGATAGAAATAAATCAAAACAGCAATGGAAGTCTCACACGAAAATTAATGTTTGATTTAAGCACGTAGTTAGTTTACTAAATGCTGATTACTTGTTATTCTCGTTTAAACTGAAATAATCCATTAAAAGCGGATACATGAATATAAAATAAATCATGCATCCACTCCATCCAAAATCTAAAAATTATATTAATGTAGCAGTTATAGATAAATAATTGAATATTTATTAAACACAACAAAAATAAAAATACGGAAATATGTATTATAATTAACTATAATTTTAAATTAACTACATCGCTATTTCAGTTTAGTTAAAAATTAAATAGCATTGAAGATTTTTCATAATGCTTGATTATTATCGATTAAAACAGGAAATCAGCCGTAAATATTTTGTTAACATTTTTACTAAACTCGTCAAAAATATTTAATAATCAACTTTTTTCATTAGATATAATTAAATAATAACAAAATAATGATAAATTATTTTAGATTTTTAGCGAATTAAAGAAATTTAATCATACAAAGGTTTATAACAACTTAATTTTTTACCATTAATAACTTAAAATAATAATAAAAAAAAAAAAAATGTTAGACAACACTTCTGACTTTTATAAATTAAATCTATATCATATAATACTAAAAACAAAATATTTGTTTCAGAATTGTTCAATAACTTATGATTAGTGTCTTACGAACCGAGCTATGAATCATTTTTCGAGTGCAAAAACTATTGTGTTTCAATTCTAAAAACAATTAAAAATAACACTTATATACCTATTATATACTCTATTTCCTCCCTTCAAATTTGTTAACATATTTATTATAACTTTCATTTATACCCAAATAAAACATATAGTTCTCTAAAAGTAGTGGGTTTGATTGATTTATATAATACCAGAAAATCATCACAGAAAATAACTGAAATTTTTAACTAGACATTCATATAAAAAAATATAAAATAATTTATAACATTTAAATATGTTCTTACTACAATTTTACAACACTGACCCATAAAAATAAAAACGCAAATGCAATAAAACTTTATTCCACGAAATCCGAGAAAACCATTTAATTCAATACATTTAAAAGTGCAATATACACAAGTAGAACGGGTTTTCATTTTATCAGCAATTGATTTCAATAATGTATTCATTATTAGCTATGATGTAATTAATTATTTTAAACTAAAATGTATTGTTACGAAAAATTACATTTTACATTCAAACACACACACATACTCATACGCGTTTTTTTCTTTCTTGCTCATGTGCATAGGTATTTCTCCATCAAAGAAATTAAACTATAAGTAATCTAGAAAGTATCTAACAAGCACATAAAAATTTAATTATGAAAAATAGTTTTTTAGGAGTGTTCTAAAACAAACTTTTGCAAAGAAAGTTGAAAAAAGGTAAAATAAAAGCCATTTCATTACAGTTAAACTTCCGCTAAAGTTTATCTAAGTAAAAAGTCTCTTAACAATGCGTTATTCAGTATTTATTTTATGCATTATTAAAATTATACATTAAGAAAAATGTTGTTCGCTTTACTTAGAGTAAAACATTAAAGAAAACATATAAATATATTAAAAAATAAATTAAACCTAAATTATATAAAAAGAGCACTAGTCTTAAGGACTGACAATTTAATAGTTATTATAAAGTTTAATTTTAAAAGTATGAAAATTATAATCAATCGTAATTTTAAATATATTGCAAAAGAAATTTTAAAATTAATACTACGAGTATACTATAACTTTTTCAGAAATGAAAATTTAGCTGCTACGTAAATAAACATACTATACAGATTATGTAGTTAAAATAAGTAATAAAATTATTTCTTAGACATGTATAAAATAATATAATAAAACCTTCTTTCGTTATGCCTCAAGGAGCTATTATTTCCCTCTCCTCTTTGAACTATTTGTTAATTCTGCTCCTTCTGTTCTTCTTCATATCAAACTTCTCATATTTGCTGATGATATAAAACTGTAATAACGGATTAACTATATGTCTGATGATTGATCTCTTCACCAACAGGACCTTACTAATTTAGTGTTATGGGGTAAGTTCCTCGGTCTCAATTTGAACATTTCTAAATGTTCAGTATTTTCTTTTTATTGTCCCACTGACAAATTTATTTTCCTCACGTCAGAAATAATATCCCGATTAAACCCTCAGGTGACTCTATTCGTGACCTTGGTTTTTTTGTTCACCCGTGACATATCCCCAACCAATCACATCGAGAAAATTTGTTGTAGAGCAAGACCCCTGGCTTTGGCCTTCATACCTTTGCTGAGTTCCAACTAATATCCCCCCATAAAGTTCTATATTGTGTTCGATTACGGCTGTTCTTTGGAACCCCTCCGACAGTGCTGCTAGCGCTTCAGTTAAACGAGTTCATAGAAAATTCTTCTACATTACTACAGCCTTTGGACTTAATATCCACTACTCTCCTCATGAATACACACCTGTTCTACAAACCCTCCATCTTTCTTCGCTTGATGACCAGCAGTTCGTGGCTAATATCTCCTTCCTTTCCAATCTTATTTCCGCAAAATTTGATTCTCCTTCTTTCCTATCCCAAATCAATTTGAGTTCCTTCAGCATCACTCGTTGTTCTGTCACTTTTCACAACTAACCTTCCTCTAATTACCTTAATAACTTCTCCTTCGTTTGTCTCATACTGACAACTAATGACGACCCCCTAATTTTTTACATAGTGATTTTCTTTACCCACATTTAATTTTTAATTTATTAATATAAATAATGAAAATGTGTACTACTTCTTTATATTATGCATTTTGTACATTATGTTAAGAGCATCCACCAGTATATTTGTTAAAAATAGAAATAAAATAATAAAATAAAATAAAATCAAGTTTTATTCTAATCTTGTTCAGGAAGCATAACTTTAATAGCTAAATTGGTTCTCGATCCATTTAAGTATAAACCAGTAATAAATTATATTTCAAAATGACAACATGCCCTATGTATTGTATATATTATATAAAAACGTATTCTAATGCTATTACTTTTTAAAAATATTAGTATATTGAACCTCTAAATAATTCGATGTTTAAGATGTATTTTTTAAAGATGCCACATTTTATTATGTTGTTCACTCGATATTACTCCTATAGAATAGGAACGATAAATATACCTACATTTTGAAAGTACTACATAAATGTTCAATTTGATGTTTTACCCCCTGGGTTGCATGGCGGGTTACAAATTGGATGATGACATTTCGGCCTATGCGCAGTTCGAACAAAACGTAATGTTCTTTTTTCAGTACTGTGTCTTGACTGTCGAAACTATATCAGTTTCTCATTCGAGTGAACGATCAAGTAATACAAATAGGTTATTTGATATGTTAACTATACAACGCTTTATTCAATATATAAATGAACCGAACATTTTTTAAGTTTATTATTCTTTAATTAATATGATGTAGTAAATTTATAAACTAGAACATCATAATAAACAATGAAGATCACTATAGATTTATAAATAGGAAAAAAAAAGTACAATTTTATATTTATTGAACTGTGATTAATTCATTGAGATAATGTTAGAGGTTCGTTTTGATTTTAACTATAATAATGTTATTATATTAATATAATACTGTTGCGTGTCAACCGTTTGATCGTTATTTCAGTTACTAGTAATCTAGTCAACGCTTGGATTTAGGTATAATGATGAAATAATTAATACTCTTTATGATTAGTAGTTGGTTTATTTATTAAACTGTTAAATTATTCTAAGTACAATAAATTAAAAATAGCTGTTAAAATTCTAAGTCCTAACAATTAAACTTTATAAAAATATTTCTAAATGTTTCTAAGTCCAGACCATGACACACTAGCGTGAAGGTGCTCAGTGTCGCATAGCCAAAACACGTTTGATTTGCCCTTGTTTTCGGGTCCCTTTTATATCTGATATATGCAAGTGTGTGTGTAAATCCCAAGTGTGTGTGAGCTATCTCCCGACTAGCCCATAATTACTGACGCAGATATCCAGGATGTGGTCACTATTGTTTTGATTAACTATTTTTATTTCAATTTCCCATCAAATGATTATATGAACCAATTATATAGAATTTATGTAATTTATCTCACGGGTGTGTTTAATCAATACAGTTGTTCCTTATTGAATGATGTTATGTGATATTTTGTGTGTTATCCTAATAATTATTAATTTGTTTCCTTGTTCAATTCTATGTAGATGTGACGTTTGTGTGATAATGTGTATATTTTAATTAATCCAATTATTTAATATTTAATACATTTAATTTATTAAATGTCTTGTAATGTAGGGTGATCATAGTATTACTGTTATCCAAGTACGTGGGACACGATAATACATAATATACATATTATAGAAATTATTTTACTTAAATTACATGGAAATCTTTGATTAATATTAAGATATTTTAGCTATACAAAGCAAGGGTGCACACAAAAAATAACTATAAACTCACTAATTAACAAACTAAATATTTAATAAGAGTTTATAATTAAATTGAAGATATTGAAGATACATAAATATTTTACTAACAACGCATAAAAATATTTCCAATTGAAATAATAATGGTACATAAAAGAAATTAAAAATAACATTTTCAACGAAAATACCCTAAACAAGTATAATGTTTTAAGTCATTTGAAAGTGACCTTAACTAGTACTAATTTTATTATAACTCTAAAGTTTTTGAAATTGATTAGATAAAAAAATATCAACAGCTAAATAATATTTTTTTTTCAGTATTTTACAATATATAATAAGCAATGAATCATTATTAACATTTCTTGTATTTAATAAAATACATAGTTATAGTATCGATAATGCAAAATAAAATTAATAAATTGCTTATAATAGCACTTGTTAATTTATCCAGAAAAGTTACATTTTTTTATTTATTCCAATAATTGAGTATATTTATGTCGGTACTAACACGATTAGTTTTAAACCAAAATGGGCATTAAGTAATCGAAATCTTATAATGATAATAAAAATTATTAATACTAAAATCTATATTTAAGTAACTACACTTCATTCTATACTTAATCTCATTAAATATTAAAACAATATAAATCTTTGGATATAATTACGTCCGATTAATATTTTTATTTTAATCAAATAACTACTCAAACATTAATCAATCTTATGTAGATACAAAATGTTTATATAATTCTTTCAAATAAAATATAATAGATATAAAAAGCAATATAGAAATAAATCTAATGTATATCTGAAACAGGATGTATCCGATGAGCGTTGACTATTTGATTAGATTCATGATGATTTTTACGTGGGTTCTTGAAATATTATAAGAAATGCATTCAAAATGCGTAGGTTTCGTCAAGAGATTTTAAATGTAATAATTTTTGTCAATTTAACTGTAGCTACTAGCTATACAGCCTAAAATATATGCGATTAGACATTAAATGTTTTCAAAAATCAATCATACATTTAAATTGTAATTCCCGAGATTTTTACTTACATTTTTTTCGAAACACTCTAAGATTTAATTTTTGGATCAAATAATTAATTAATGTAAATTATTATTTGTTTTTACCAATAAATTAAATAATTATACTTAATAATTAATTTATTGATCGTTGTTAAAACACTAAACATCTATAAATTTCATTTCAATATTGGTACAAATAAAAATGAATTATTCTTATTGTTTGTGTCAATAATTAATTAATAATTATAATAATCAACATTGTTAATGAAGACAGCAATGCAGTTAAATGTAATACCGTGAGTGATTTGCACTCTAACACTGCAATGCACGGATTTGTCATGTGATGAATATGCTGAATCCATGACAAATATTTGGAGGCAAAACAAAATGCACAGCGATTGTCGATGGCCAAACAAATACCTATACTGATGACCATTAGTGGCGATGACTACTATTTCCATAAACGGCGAACCGCGACTCTATTGGGAGACGCAACTATGTCGGTACATTTACGCGGTAAGAAGACCCGTCCGATGAGAGGGTCCGTAGGGATAAATCAAATAATATAACGTGATAAAATCGTAATATAATCGTAATGGCAATATTATATCCTCACTGTGGTGTGTCGGGGCCAAAAGAACGGGTATGAAAGATTTTTCAAACACGTGTGTCTGTTACTCGCAGCGTTATACGTTTATATTTTAACGCGTCATCCCTTTTGTGTGGTCCCGCCAAATACCGTAATATTCTCTCCAGGAGAGCCTGAGAGATCGTTTAGAGACGACAAGGATATCGTTGGTGGCGAGAGCCACGAAACGTATATAGAGAAACAGGATATATTCTAATATCACTTGGATAATTGGCTATCCTCTTTGCTTAGTTGATTGACATATGAGCTAGCGAGTGCGCACGCTCCCCCTCGACCACGAGTGGCGTCCCGCACGTCAACATATAGTATGGCAGTAGACCACTATAATGAATAATAATAATAAGAGAGAAAAAAAATAGTAATAATAATATTACAACTACACGCCGCAGCTTACAACCGTGAAAACGTTCGTGTCGAGTGTTTACTGTTATTACCACTACCCGCACCCGTTTTAACAGCCGCGGTACTATGCAGGATATATTGGGCGAAATCCAACGGGAACACAACGCGCGAGAGAAATATTCGAAATTCCAACGTAACTAAATGTTGTTGTTTTCTTTTTCTGTACAAACAACGGGAGGTTATAAATGGCGACGACCCCCAGGATCTTGTCAGTCCTACTCAAATATTATCGATAAATTAACCAGAGTTTCTCACATTCAAACGCACGGAAAATTAAAATAATAATGTAGGTACTGTTATGTTTAACACCGGTCGTATACTACATACCGTTTACACATAAAATTTCGTATCGACCGCACTGATAAAATATAGTCAATTTATATAATACATGAATGCCTATAAAAAAAAAAAAAAAAAAATAAAAAAAACAATGGCGAAGTACAAAAACCCTCAACCCTCAAGTATAAAAAACTGGGTCATGATTTTAAGTTCCATATATTATTATATATTTTATGTTTTTTATTTGACATTCATTATATTATTATCAAAAGTTCCAATAATAATATGGGTAAACTATATTTCATTCTGACCTTTTTTTTTTTTTCATACATTTTTTTTTCATGAAGGCTCATGTTAATTTTGTCTAGATTTGGATAACATTCGATTACCGCGTATTTTAGATTATACTCACATTACACACCCTTTCAAAGGGATTTACAAGAAGAACCACGTAAAACAGCTGTTTTACCAGTACCCGACGACCGTATTTTGAAACGAACCGAATTTTAATCGCTTGGGATTTGAACCGTCAGCCAGACGTAACAAAGCATATTGTTATACACATCGAAGTTTGTACGTGTTAAAGGCAGATCTCGATGCAAATTACCTCGGTTCGAATCTACCAATCGGGATACAATTTGATTAAACTAATGCGAATACACTGATTTATACACGTATCTTAAATCTGGAAGACGGAATGATTAAAAAAAATGGTTTTATCGATAAGTGTCAAGGGAGATTTTGAAAATTACGTTGTTGTCCTTAGTATATATTATATATAAACGCCAGTGGAGAGGCGACGAGAAAAACGATCGGAAAAAATCTCCGAAAAACCGTTGGGCGAACGAATCGATTCTTCTACCGCAAGCACATTTAGCATCGAGCCCCACCCGCCCCGACAGTCGGCGACTGCAGAGCGCGACGAATGCACAACAATACGAAACCGTAGCACAGCTTTTGGCGCGTTGGAGTACACTAACGAGATAATGAAATAAAACAAAACTTACCGATCGTCGAGGAGTGCAGCAGCAGCACCGAAATCGCGAACATCGCCGCCGACGTGCTCATTGTCTAACCGCGGGTGTGTACGACCACGAAATCGCCGAAACTCTTCCACACGGACTTTTACGCCGGTTTTCGCGGCGCCGACGCGGGCGTCCGGACCGCCATAATAATTCCGCGGTAACGTGCAACAACGAAAACGTTAACGATCGCTCGCGACGGTCAATCAAAAAAGAAGAGAGATAACCGACTAACGTGTCCGACGGCGCTCGTATTACTTGTTATCGGTTCGATTGATTTAATTATGGCGTAGCCGCGCGATGTTTGTACTACAATGTAACGTCGTTATCATCAAACGGACCGCACACACGCGGCGCGCGCGCCGACAAACGCCACCGCCGGTACCTTATCAACGGCGAATGTTTTTAATTCGAAAATATTTATCGATATCGCACGGCCGAAGCGAACAAACAATAATTGAGGCGCGCGCGCGCACTTCACCCGACTGTCGGCAGTGGACTACGGCCCGCGTAGGAACGGGTAGGTAGCAGAGCCGCGGTAGTAGGTACACAATAGTAATAGTAGTAGTGTCGATGGCGGCGGCGGTGGAAGTAGTAGAACCACGGTCGTAGTAGTAGCGGCGGCGGTTCGCCCAAAGAAGACACGGTCACGTGGGGGGAAAACGCGCGCGCTAGTCGTCACGGGGCGAATTACACACTGCCGCGGCCGTCGTCGTCGTCGTCGTCGTCGGCACTCGGCCGGTACCGCTGCGCTGCGCGGCGGCGGCGGCGGTGACGTGCGTGCGTGCGCGCTGGTGTGCGTGTGTCCGGACCCGCCGCCGTCGCTCCCTTCGGAATCAAGTATTGACCCGAGAGAGTGCGTACGCGACCGACGTTCATGTATGTGTCTATGTGTGTATATATATATTTATATATAATACAATTTATATACTTTATATATTACTACGTACAAACGCGTACGAATGGGCCCGCGGCGCCCCCCCCCCCCCCGACGGTCCCACCCGCCGGTACCTCGACGATCGTACGTATTATGGACGCGC
>NW_020273624.1:446318-544823 GCF_003268045.1 Sipha flava | reverse complement strand
ACACACACACACACACACACACACACACACACACACACACACACACACACACACACAGGAATACATATATACAAGCCTATAATACAAATCATGAGAATCGGGTCAACAGATTTGTGAAAGTATACATATAGGTACACCGATCACTTAGTATTTTACTGTTATTAACATTTTGTGTTGTCTGTATCCTGATAGCCCATTTATGTACGGAAATGTAAACATTTTATTATATTATTATCATTATCGTTATCATTATTATAACTATTCGAGTGGCTGTGCTTAATTTACTAATTCGCCGTAACGACTATTTACATATTATGTACTGTCCTAGAACATTATTTCTATTGCACATACCAAAACCGTTAGTTCCTCCTACTCGTTTCACACGAATTCCCGATAACAATACGCTTTTCAATCGGACTTATTTCTCGATATTGCACTAATTTTTATGGTTTATATTTTCTGTTTTTCATTTCACACAATATTAAAAAAAAGGTTGACAGAACATAAAACATAAAAAAAAAAAAAAAAAATTATATATTTAACTAGTTTATAACATCTAACCCCTCCAATCACGCCCCGGATATACGAATGTGTATAGATTTTAAAATATTTGCTTTGCGATATTTATGATTGCACTGATTGCGATCAAATTCATATTTATATTTTTATTGGATATGATAATGCGTGCAGTAGGTTAAGTTGAATACCTCAACGAAAAAGGTCTTCGTGTGTTTTGTCGGTGAAATGTGACAAAATATACGAATTTAATAGGGCATGGTGGCCGAATAATACTCTCAGTGTCGAGTGCAAGTCTCCAAGTTATCAAACACATTTTTATTTTTTAAATAATGAAAAGACCGCATAAGCGGTGTCAAAACGTATACATTTTTGCCTTAAAAATATGATCTTTATTTAAATATACTGAATCCATCCTCCACAATATTATCTTCTAACGATGACATAACAGTTTTGTTTTAAGCATTATTTTACACAGCGTCGTCTCTCGGAAAAATATGTTATGCGCGTGTTTGTGCAAAATGTAGACTAATATATCACTATACAACGAGTTTAAACATGAGCATTATGCAAGACGTTATTATTAATAGGATTTTTTAGTAAGTCCCGTCACACACGTATAATTTATATCTGTTATGGCAATGCAATACCTATATATTACATATTACATGTATATAATTCGATAGATATTCGATTAATCACGTCTAGGACGGGTTTTCCTATTCAACGAAATCATTTTTATTATTTTTTTTAATAAGTTTTAAAGTAACTATGCATAATATATAACGTAATATTTCGATCATGACCAAAGAACTACCTGAATTTTACAAAGTGAATTTCCCTCGCCACCACCACCTCCTTAATATTATTATTATTATTTACATGTGTTCAACGATATTTCCTATTACCTACACACACATGTACACCAATTTACCTCAGTGTGCGAATTTACAAGTGAAAAAGCTTTAGAAATTACTTCTCCCTACCCTTCATTCCATGCAAGCCATTCCACCTATATTTTCATAACGTCAGCCCCGGTATTATTTATTCTCTAGAAAGAAAATAACCTCCCCAACACTGTTCCACGCTTCCCACACCCTCGTTCTTCCGATCCCTCCTCAGACACGGCCCACCCTTCTTTTTCTGTTTTTCTCTTTTCAGTATTTGGTTTTATTAATGTGTTCGAACTGACTGAGGGCACTCCTAAAAATGGATTACTATTTTTCATTCGTATAGAGATTGTGTAGCTGTGAAAAATGAAACAGAATGGTGGGTGGTGGAACGACGGTGGAAGAGCTTTTCTTCTCTATATAAAATGTTTTCTTTCACCGATATAAATAATAAGAGGAAATGTTCACAAGCAAACGGGTTTGACAAGAGAAAGAATTGATAATAAAAAGGACTTTAATCCGTCAGTCAAACAGTAATAATATTTCATTTACTTTCAATTTAACATAAACAAACGTTACGCCAAATTAACGTATTTACATTTTGTCGTGAAATATTTTCATTATAAACAAATATCAATGTCACCGTTAATCAATTAAATTTTCAACGTTATACATACGATTACTAAACGTTTATTCTACGTATGGACCTCGATTTATAGAGTGAAGTAGTGGTAGACTTACATTTTTGTGATCCGCGTCCAACGAGTCCCACATGGACGCCACAATTTTGGAAACTTCGCCGAAACTGGCGTTAGGATTTTTGCCTTTGATTGCAGCCTGTGTGTCCCGGAAGAAAAGTGCGTAAGCAGATACCGGTCTGAAAAAAAAAATATAATAATATTACGTTAATTGATTCTTCTTTTGCATTTTTTTTTTATTATATCAGCTATTTGTTTGCCGTCTCGGCACGACGAAAATAGACATGATGAAATTAGAAACCACCATATTAGAAACCATATTTGAAATTAGCCAAACCACTTTAACGGGAAAAAAATGATTTTTTTTTTAACAATCACTGCAGGCGCCAACAGGAAGAAACACGGCGTTCGATTATTTTCATCGTCTACGGAGTCCAATTCAATTATGTTTCCGGACAGTTGTATTTTGTATTATGAGCAATAATTTTTTTTTTTTTTTAAATTAATTTTTACGCAAACCAACTCAATAGGATAAAACGGCAATAGAAACAGGGCGATATTATATCATTTGATTTATTTAATCATTGGGTTCAACGTAACTAAATGTGGTTCTGGATTGGTTGAAAATTGGAATACATTTTTAATTATGAGGGTTCGAAAGTTTATGACCAGAACGTCCGGGAGCTCTAAATCCCATTGATGTTTATATTGCATGTATTTGAACAATAAAAATGACTATATTATGCACTAAAAATACTCTCTGTAATTTATTTTGTTTGTACTACTTAGATAATAAAATTAATTTAACTGTTCAATATTTTAGTTCATTAAATTAATAATGTTTATTAAAGTTGTGCCGTTTTATTTTTGTATTCATTCAAACTACCATTTTAAATTGTATTTATGTACCTAACGTTTATATATTTTACGTTCATTTCTGTTTTTGATTTTCATACTGTGCATTATTTTGTTGGTCCAAAAGATAATTAATAAATTAATTTACAAACATTTCAGAGTGGTTTTTTTGTTTAAAATATAAATACATTTATAATGATAAAACGTTATTTTTAATTTACCAAATGCACTTTACGTTGTTAATTTATTTATATTATATTTTTATAATAAGTTTTTACAGCATGTTGTTAGAATTGCGCAAACAAAATAATTAAGTTATATTTATATTTATTATTATACTCCCCTTTTTCCTTTTTTTCATTACCAGAACGAGGAGTAATGTTTTTTTTTTTTTTTGGGGAGGATCCAATATCGAAATAGGGGAAGTTTTTACGATAGACTTTAAAAGATTGGCGCCACTAATAATATTTCATAAGCTCACAGCACGCGTCAGACCATTTTGAGAGTGTTGCTATAGTTTTACATTTTTAGCAAGATATGTGCATGCCCGTTTTTATTTATGAAAACGGTCACGCGTTAGCGTTAAAAAAAAATTAAACGGTTTTTGATTTACACCGCAGTGGCTTTGTTCTCAGAATAATAATAATAGTAATTATACCGTTAGCGATTCTATGGTATTTGCAGTGCCGCTGCAAACATTTTGTTTCCGTACATAATTTTTAATGTATTTACTAACGTTATAATTGCGCGTTATCTTGAATAATTATCATCCGAGTATTGATTAGACGAGTAGAATTTGGAGTTTGAAAAACTTAGCCAGTGAGACAAATTCGGTAGTTTTACACGTCTACACGCAGTGCTAAACTCTGTTTATCGGTTCCACCATTTTTATTATGATTAAATATTATAGAATACATTTTTTTAACTCGATTGCCGCAGGCGTCCGTGGTGAGAAACCGGTGTAACCGAATTTGTTTTTAAATTATTTTAAACAGTCCTTTATACACGTATATTAGATAGCTATGGGATTTTGCTATTTTGTTTCCAAATAAGTCGTAATGTAATTTATTTTTTATCGTGTCTTTAATTTATTTTTTCCCCATATATTTAATTTTAACGACACAATCAAATTTATAAGTTAGTATAGTTGTCCGTCCAATTTCGGAAATTTAAAAAAATGAACATAGGAAATAATATTACAAATAAAATTGTTCTACATTGCGTTTTGCATTTTTCGAAAGTCTGAGAATCGATTCGGATGTAATTAATTTTGTCATTCGGAACAAGTGGACGCGGTCGCCGAGGTAATATCGCGATCGGCGGGCTGTCCATTGAAAATTGTCTAAAAACCACATATATCAACTACTAACGCGGAGGATTTACGTACGAAATCGAAAAAAAAAAATCGTTCACTTTGCGACGTGATATTATTATAATCATGGTGTTATGTACTGTTGTTTGTACAGCCTACTTCATAATGTAGTATACATGCCTAACTTGTCGTACAAATTGTAGACGTGGTGAAAAACACCACCTTAGTATTTCATGATGTACATACAATGGTATACTCCGACTCGGACGTGCAAACATTTTCGCGATTCCTCCGGTACGTAACGTCGAGTTTTTGCCGGCTCGCATTGCGCTGCAATGAAGTAAAGACGCGTGACGTTTTTTTTTTTTTTTTTTTTTTCATTGAAAAGTTTAAATGTCGAACAACCGTAGTACGTACACACTGGCTGCGCTTACACACTCGACGAGAACCAACTTAAGCAATAACCCGGGCCCCTATGCACACAAAGATCAATACTTCGGCACGCAACATAAAGTATAATAAACTTTTGTCGGTGGATAACGAATGGGAACGTAACACAGGACAAGCGCGGAGGTGGTGGTGGTTTCGGCAGGGGTAGGTGGTCGACGTGGGTTCCGTCGTTGGGGTGAGCGCTCGTGGGCCGGCGACGCGGAGGAGCGGTCGGTTTGAAGTTTTTGACGAAAATTACCACATTCCGAAAATAAATATGCACACCCGTCCAGACGGGAAAGTTTTCCCACTACCGAACACAATAATTCGCGAAAGTTCGTCCGAATAATATCGCATTATCAGCTGTTTCCACTTCAGGTGCAATTATATCTGGACGGTTTTCGACGGCGGTGAATTAAAAATAAAGTTACAAAACGCAGACGTGCGCACACGGTGTGCGGGCGTTGTCTGAGAGACGTCCACTGCAGTATAATAAACTAGCGGTTATCGAAACACCGTCTGGGAGTATATTGTATCTGTTTATTTTTTTGTTTTTACGACGAGGTCCCATCAATGCGCACAGACGCATGTGTCATATGTGTTACCATCGTGTACACGTCATATTTTATTGCCGTATTGTTGTCTTTTAACTCGAAAACGGTAGACGGAAAGAATAAAAACGGTTTAATAACATTGTCAAATATTTTCGCGTTGAATAATGATCGATTCACCGAAATACGTTTCGAGAAAACGATTGCTGAAAATAATTTATCGTCAACAAACGTAAATACATTTTCGGAATGAAACGTTCACGTAAAAGACGGATATCGTCGAAAACGTCAAAGGAAGATGTACAATATTTCGCGTCAGATTATCAATCCGTACGTTTATCGTGCGTTTGTACATCGACTAATGTTTTGAAAACGCAGCGAAGTAAATTTAACGAGTGTGTATTGCCGCCGCCACATTAAACGTGTGATTTATCGAAACGGCATCGGTTTTTTTAGACTAAACAAATAATGTGTTCGGACGTTCACGCATGGTATTACAGCAGACAAATAATTAACGGCGGACTTGGGTTCACCGGTATTCGGACACGGTTTCGAACAGTAATAATATTCAAATGTTGCCCGAACGACGTAAACGTAGCACGTGCTGTGCGATTGACGATGACGATTGTGCGTACGTATATAAAACGAGGCATTTCATAGTTCACACAGCGCAGTCATATAAAAACACGTGTCCAGGTGAGATTAACGAACATTGTCGAGTGGAAAATATTTGAATAAATATATATTTCTAACGAAAAACGTATGCTAAATATGTGATACTTTGAATAAAAACCACAAACACGTGATAATTTAGAACAACGGTTAGATCGGTCTAAAAACACTGCAGCATTATCTGAATAAATCGGACCCGTCCGGTTAACAAATCGACGATTTCGCTCGTTCGTCTTCGTTGACCACGTGCGCCTATCGCAACAGTGTTGTGGTATTATTTATTAATTTCGTCTTTTACCCCGGACACGTTTCCGCGGCCGTTTCAGCGTAATAATAACAACCGTACGGTCGGTTACGTTAAACGTTCGCGTGGAAACCGTCCGCGAGCTAACGATCTCATCGCACGTGCCGACGAGCACGGCGAATCCGACACCGTACAACGATTTATAATAATGTTGTAGCAACAACGGCCTTTCGGACGGTCTTCGAGGGCACGCGTCGAGCACCACTCCCGCGTCACGCTCCGATTTACACGTCCGAGCGTGTAGCAGGTACCTTTGAAGATATCGATCTTGTTCGGAGACCCGTTTAAAAAGTGGAAAGAAAAAAAGGGAAATGCCCAAATAAATGTGTTCGCAAAAAAACGATGACCCCGAGGGTATAAGTGCGTGTTAGTAATAGTGTAGTAGCTGTTTTAAACGGATTGATCGAAAACGCACGTGCAGATATTCAATTTCCCGCGAAACCGATGTACAATTGTTATTCGGTCTGGCGAACACGGTCAATTTGTATTTAATAAAGCTTAAATAATTTGCGCGCACGAGCAGCGTCTATCTTCATTCATACTATTCGTTATCGAAAACGGAACTGTAGCGTATTGCATACGTAGGTATAGGTGGTACATATGCCTGGAGATTTGGTACCGTCCGCTGCTCGAGGTTGGATTTCAAAATTGTGCAATTATAATGCTCATCTGGCGCACTGTATTGTTTGATTTCCATTAACTATCATCTCTTACGAATAATATATACGAAAAGAGTAACAATAATTATTACATAATTTAGTCGATGATATTATTTATATTTTTCAAGACGCGAGTATCGTGCTAAGTTGACATTATCTTAAAACAACTACAATCATATATGAATATATATATATATATACAGTCATATATATGATTGGACAATTAACTGAAAAACTTGCGCAGTTAAAAAGCATTGTATTACATAAAGGTATAATTAGTAGTATTTTATGTTTGGTCGATTTGAAAATTGATTCGATATCATTTTACTTACAATAGCACGTTCGAAACACTAAAGGTACTTAATGTTATAGTTGTAACTGACACCAATCCATGATAACTTTTTTCGTTTTCACTCATTTATCTCACATCATATTATATTATTATTAACGTGATATATGTTCACGATCATAGACATTTGCACGACTAAGGGCTCTTGCTCCAGTTGTGGATAACCAGACTATATTTTATATCATAATACATTAATACTGACGACTGATGATAATGAATGCAACATTAAACAGGGCGAATAAAAAATATAGATGACATTTATAATTATTGGAAGGTCATGCGCCACGAATAAAAAAACTGAAATGAAAATAGCTCAAAAAAGCGTTTAATATCGTACACACATTTTTGTGATTGCTTGCAGAGAAAAAGAGTTTTATTTTAATTCTATTACTACTCGAGAGTTATTTTATAGTTGCTCAAATTGTTTGTTCTTAATAAACGTTTTGGATATCATAAGTTATAAATGTATTATGTATTTTTATACTTGTAGAATGATTACCATTACTTAAATACAATGTAGAAAAATACAACGAATTTTTCTGTATTTTCTCATGATAACCCTTAACTTATAACCCAGATAATAACAATAAAATATATTCTTTTGTAACTATTGATTTATGGATACTCGATATTGCACAAATAGTTTACTAGCTATATGACTACTTAAAGTTTAAAAGAAGCAGTTAAAATTCCCAAAGAGATAAAATTAGGCATTACCACCGTTTTCTATCTTACTACACATGGCTTAACTTCGGATGGTTATAGTCTATAGATAAGAAGAATGCTCTGTTTTTTCAATATTACATATTCCACCATGAAATTTTTCAGAAAAATATTTCGAAATTAAATTTTAAATAAAAAATAAGGGTTCAGCATTTTAGTTTTACAACAGCATGATGTAATAAAAATAAGAGAAAAACATTAAAAAAAAAAACACGAGGAAGAGTATTGTAAATATAAAAAAAAGGAAAAAAAAATACAGCATTTAAGGTTTATTTTAAAATTATGAATATCTCGTAAGAAAAAGGAGAAAAAAAAAAAAAAAAAAAGAGTACGTTTAAAAATACAATGAATACGTTATGACATGTGTATTGTGTTCGTATTATAATTCCATTGGTTTCCCATTAATTAGCTTAAATAAAAAGTCAATTGGGCCTACACAAGTGTACAATATATGCACATCATCAGTAAATATTGACTATTAACGTATGATGTTAAACTATAACTGGCGGAACAAAAAACTGTACAAACACGAAGTTTTATACCCAGAACAGGTGTAATAATAACTGTGTAAATACAATGTATTCGGGTATGCAAATAAATCGCTGAAGAATTTCGTAGAGTAAATTTTATTTTTTCGTTCGAGCAAAAGAGTGAACGTTTTTCAGGACTTGACCAGCAAAATGAGGAGATGGCGCCTGCTGTGCTCGTGTGCCGTAGTTCTGTGTAGTGACTAAAGAGAGAAATAGATAGTGAGAGGAGACTCTTTAGAGACCGTTAGCTGGCAACAATGGCGTGCAAAGAAATAAAGAAAAATGAAACACAAATTATTTCTAATGAGATCTTCACAAAAGATGCCTCCATTTCCGTTCGCTCTTGACCATCAAATACACACATACATACACACGTGTTTTAAACATATCGTTAAGAAAGATTCGGGAGGACCAACGTAAACATATTAACGCATTTGGCTAATACTCCACTCGACGTCGTCATAGTAGGTATAGTGCGTGCAATATTATTGTATTAAACGTCTGTTGTGAAGTCGAGTATCGTACGTTTTTATTTTTTTTCCCTATTCAATATGACACAGAGATTGATTGAAAGTTTGCATAAGCCACTTTTATTATAAAACTCACGTAGTCGTCGTCGGATTATCTTATTGTCAATCATAAAGATAATAATCATAAAAATACGCGAGCGTTTCACTCCGGTTACTCCGCTCCGCCGATTAGCAATGTGTTCAAAAATACGTGTTTCATTATTATCGGAACGGTAAAATTCGCATTCGTCAGGGTTTACGTTAACGTTAGTATTTGGTTTGAATTTCGAAAGTATTTTTGACAAACGTCGTTTACTTAGTTTTTCTTTTGTTATTATCAAATATATGTGCACCGGAATCCAAGAGGGACACAAAACGCCTACGGCTTAATCGAATATGATTAAACACATACAACGGAAGGTATAAAAAAATAAAAATTACTGCTGGTTATAATTTAAGTAATTATTTTCAAGATTTACCCTTGATAGGTCAAACACATTATTTATAAACTGTTAAAAAATATGTATACAATGGTGGCGGCGCAGCTGTTTAAACAACAAACTTCGTAGCATTAAAAATAAATACAATCGCACACACATGCACCCTATATTACTTCAGGGTTTCCTAAAGTTGTGTGCACGTTTTTACATCACACATCGATAAGACAACATTACAACCGAACTAATTATTACGTATTAAAGTTTTTACGTGAATGATGAGATGCGATGAAACGTTAACTGTCGTGCGGATCTGCCGAGACCCGATCGGACGAGAATGGTGCTCTAACGCGAAAATATAATTTTCTTTTGAATTTGTTGAAGCTAATTTCGTATGGCTCGGGGAGGACGGCGATGACAACAAAGTAGAATTTTCATGGAAAAGCCGTCTAAAACTCCATGAATAAGCACATCGAGGGGTGCATATAAAAAGGGTGTAGGAAATTCGGTTTGGATACTTCCGAGCAGCAACAGACTGCACCGTGTATTGATCCGAGTCATAACATTGTAAAACTCTCCCTTTTAGTTAACAGATAAAAACACGCACCCGACTGCAGGAGGGGATCTGTACGTATTATAATGTATTGTTAAAGGGACGCCCGCTGCCACCGCTACCCACCCCGGCAACTACAACGGAAATGATGATAATAATTACACACGGATCGATGAGATCATCCGTCTCCCGTCGTCGTTTTATCATCACCCAACCACCTGTCTCCCATTCCACCCAGGTTTTGTGAAAATAATGTATGTCCGTAAGTCTGGTCACTTACTTTTGCGGTTCGTTGGGATCCCTTTTCTTTTTCTTTTTGGTCGGTTTCGGCTTCTTTTGTTGCATTTTCATAATTCCGCAACCGTCCAGCGGCTCTGGAGATAGCCTTTCCCTCTTTATTGCGAGCTGAAAATAAACGAAAAATATAACTTTGGAACGGGCGTACAAATAAATTATATAATTTTAATGGTAAAACATCGCGTGCTGATGAGTTTCGCGAGCAAAAAAATCTGATGTATGTTCAGTACTACAAATGCGTAGAAAATAAGATGGTCTTAATTACGGACACAATTCAACGCGTAAGTATAACATTATTTTGTTATCGTTTTCTAACTAGATTGTTTTCGTTAGGTACGTTTATTTAAATACAATCAATAGTAGCGTACAATTATTTGATAAATATAAACCAAGAAACACAATGTATCATACTATCCGGGGCCCGTGAAGTACGTACGAGACCGTCATACGATGATAATATATTTTTAACCCGAAAATACCGTATGAAATATGGATGTGAAAGATATGTATATAAATATATTTTATTTATTTTTTAGAGGCAATATAAACCCTACCTTTTGCATAAAATTGCATACATTATTCAAACGGAATTGCCTAGAATTTTACTTGAAAACACCTACCCATTTTTATTTCACTTTACACGACATTATTGGATTATTTTGAACACTCAAAAACATAAACAGGAAATTGAAGTTGTGCACAAAAATAAAATAAAAATAATAACAATGGGAAGTTAAATTACGCTATTCAGATCGTTGGGGGGGAAGCCCGTAGATTTTTACCGGGAACAGTGAACCGTTTACGATCGTTATGAAATATTACAAAACCGTAAAACGCACATCCAGTGTCTGGGAGGTATGAATCATTGGATCGTTACAGGGCACATTTATCGTACGAAGACCGAATCGGCTTAAATGTTCAGGGCGGTAATCACGCTTTACGTGTTAAATTAAATTGCTGTAGACCAGCGAACGCCATTGCGCACCAGCGGTACACTGAATTCTTTTTACCGACTTCGGAGAACGGTTTCGGCAGCGGATATTCATGTGAACGGCGAATGTGATCAAAACCGACAGCCGTTCGACAACTTGCACGAGAGTCGAGGCGATCGTTTTGCATACTGCGCCTATCGAGAAAATATGAGTGCGCGTGCGGTATAGAAATGCAGTTAACGTCAGTCGTAATATTCTCTAGTGAGTTCGGCGCAGGAAGATTATTATTACGGTGACCGAAAGTCTCCGGAAGATGCATCGGAGATGCGAACACGGTGAAAATATGTTTCCGAATGGTTTGACGACCACGACGGGCCGAGTACAATCGGTAGTCGATGATGCGACCACGACGACCCTACGACGGACATTGAGAGTGATTCCCAGATGGAAAAATACCGAACGAAAATAACGAATAAGTGGTCGTCGTGATTGATGAACATAATTGGTCAGCTCTGGCTAGGATTACGTTTAGGGAAGGGGTAAGGGGGGGAAACATAACTAAAGAAGTTTCTTATTTTTATGGATACTTACCATCGTCTGATGCGGTGTGCTGTCGTCGCTGTCGTCGCTGGTGGTGTTTATGCCTTCCGGGGTAGGCGTAGGGTTGGAGTGCCGGTGTATGTCCAGCGAAGGGGTTAGCGGACTGGTCGCCGGCGGCCCCATGTTGGTATAGTGGTGGGCGGGTAGGTGAGTGGGTTGCGCCATATGGGTGGGTGGGTGTTGTTGCTGATGATGATGCTGTTGCTGCTGTTGTTGCTGCTGTTGCTGCTGCTGCTGCTGCTGCTGTTGTTGTTGTTGCTGCTGCTGCTGCTGTTGTTGTTGCTGCTGCTGTTGCTGTTGTTGTTGCTGCTGTTGTTGTTGTTGTTGTTGTTGTTGCTGTTGTTGCTGTTGCTGCTGCTGTTGATTGGATGCTTGGTGATGCCGATGGTACATCATGCCGTTTTGCGCACCGTTCGGGGTGTTAGTGTTGTTCAGTGGAGTGTAACTTGGTTGAGAGTAACTAGAACTAATCGAAGATAGAGAAAAATCGTTATTACTACAGCAAGAAAAAAATGAAAAAGAAAATAAGCCCTATCGAGAAAAGACGTTATGAGTACGGGTGAAAACCATTTGGAGTAAGAATTCAACATTTGAGGTGCCGTAGAAGATTCAAATAATGTTGACGAACGTATTCGATGATCTGTGGGATCAAAATATTTCCTAAATTTAATTTTTACGTCTGGCCGATGTGATCGATGCGACTCGGTACGCCCATAGGTGTACGAGACGTAATAGCATACGTTCATTGTTTTTCTTTTTTTAACCAATAAATTCTTTGAAAATTGTTTATAATGAATTATAATTTAAAATCAGTGTCAAAACATTACTCTAACCTGTCACGACAATTTGTGTCCATTCGTAATCTAAGTACTGAAATTACGTGTTAGAAAATTGACAAATTAATTGACTTTCGTCTGTCAATATAATGAACTCAAACAGTCAACAAAACATTTTGAACATTACTTTTGTTGTTATTATTATTTTTATTATTTGTATTATTATTATTATTATTATTATTATTATTATTATAATTATATATTCAATTTTAATTGTATTCGACGAACTACCTAATGGATTCGACTAAACTTTGAAATAATGTAGCGGTGAATTCAATTAACAAGTGCTGTATTGTTTGTATTTAGACGTTTTGAATTAATAATGTTTCTTGAACTCAGGGATACCAAGTTGAATAATTTGTATACTATCATATTATTATATTTGTCGTTTATGTACGACTATTGTTCGAACGCGAGTTTCAAATAACGACTGAAAATTAAATGTACAACGTTATAAATTAAAACCAAATAAACTAAAATTAGGAAGATTTGTACCGCATAATACCATTTAGACGAACGGTATACATAAATGCATATTCCTGAATAATGTGCGCTGCGGCAAGAGCAAAATGAAAGTTGTTCTACCGGCATTTGACTGAACCGTATTTTTTAATGTATGTTAGACGAGTTGCACAGCGAGCACGAAATCATATGAACGCGATCGCTGATGGTGCGTAAAATTCGCTAAGCGAACTGAATAAATATCCTAGATACCGACTAAACTTTGACGTGAGCGGGGGTAAAATATCTGGTATGATAAAAATAATTTTTTTTTTTTTTTAATGTTCTGAATCTAAATAAAAATATAATATAAAAACAATAATAACAACAAAAAGTAGTGTGGCATTTTTATGAACCTAAAAAAAAACTATTAATGCATGCTTTCGATTGAACAATAATTTTATACCATCATTCATTTATAATTGTGCGTATGTGGAAACTGATCTGAAGGTTATTTAGTCCTATTTCCCGTTTCCTCTATTTCATTTACAGAATTTTTTTGATCGAACGCGTAAGAAATAACAAATGTAATGCTACCTATGAAAACTTGCCTCACCTCGGTAATCGTAACGTCATAATATCATTGTTATAATTTGCATGATTTGTAAAACTATTAAATTATTGAATAAATTAGTTAATAAACATACACTTTCTCGTCGGTATTATGAACCAATCGAGTCTGTCGCACGGTCGGCGGACGATTAGAAATCCCATACCTAACGTTCAGTCCTAGACCGTGTTCGTGGCCCGTCAAGTAGAGCGGCTGTTGGTAAGCCGACTGGTGCGAATGGTGTGAGTTGTGCGAGTTCATCCCCTGCATGCTTGTGTCTTGCGGATGATGGTGATTCATCATCTGCTAAAACAGAAAAAAAATTTAAATAACAATAATATTATTTAAAAATAATCATTTTTAAGTTCGTACAATATATTATCCTAATAAGTAATATATATATATATAAGTAATATGTGCAAGTTACAACAACGAAAATATTTTTGCATTTGATAAAACAACGTAATATTGTAATTGATTTTTAATTTTAGAAAACAATAAGACTATTATTTATCTAGTGACCAATATCAACGATGTCACGATAAGGGTAAACCATTTATTAAATAAATATTGGAGATAAATGACTTTGCATTTTTTTTTTTTCAATATATGTACGTTAGGGAATAAATATAATTTAAACAATGAAATCCAAAGTGGTCATTTTGAGTATTTAAATTGTTATAAAATATACGATTATAATTGATTGTACTGACGTAGATAATAAATTGTTTTTGGTAAAAAAAAATCGGAGAAATAAAAATTAAAAATTTTAAAACATCAACTATATCTTACACAATAATTAATCACTACAAGTTAAAAATGTTCTCTAATTTTTTAAGTCGATTGTATTCATTCAATTTCTATAAGGAAAAACATAAATTTTACAATATTACCCTTTCACGATAATATTCAAAAAGATTTATCGCTATAGTTATTATTACTTTTTTTCATAGGAAATTATGAATATTGTGTCAAAATATTAGCCTTCGGCCATATAACACCATAAATAAAGAAACAAAGTAAAAAAAAAAAAAAGAAAAGAAAAAACAATTTGCCTCATAAATATCGGGAGTGACATAAAGAGAAAAAATCTTGGTATTAATACGTTAACATACATCATCGCGGTCCGTTTAAAAGAAAACTAAAGATAATAAATACACATTTATCAAAGGAAATTTCCTACGCCGAATGATGAAATTTAATAAAAACAAACCGGTGCTCATAAATCATGATTGAATAATATTCTCGACGCACTGCGGTAATACAGAATAATATATAATATTAATAATGATATGTTCTGCGCTTATATACGGTGAAAACGATTTAAGATATTGTTACCATTATTATTATTATTAATTTTATATTTTTGGTTATCGATAATCGATTGGGTCGTCGCAGCAGGTCGGGGGTGTGCACACTTCGAAGGAGAGACGTGAGGACCGGCGAAATATCACAGTACGAAATCCAGCGGACAAGGTAATGTCGTCAATTGGTCATGAGATGACGAGCAATTAATAAGAAAATTGTAATAATAGTTGTATAATAGCACAAAACGATTATGTGGAATTTTTACGCCCGAGGAAAATGTTAAAACTATGCCCCATCTAAGATCAATAATAAAATACTCTTCTCGAGAATTTTTTTCTGATAATAAATCGTACTTATTGAGTTTTAAACTAGTAACAGTATTGAACAAAGTTAAAAATATCAAATTAGTTGTTAATAATTACAAAAATTACACCTTCTAACATTTTACGGCCGGAGATGAATCCCTGTCTTCCAACTCTAATTAAGATAATAACATAGGTGCACATCGCACACTCACCTGACTGTGTTGATAAGCCAATGACGGCGGTTGCGGCTGCGTGTGTGAAGTTATTATGGAATCGGCCGAGCTGTTGGCCGGGCTTGACACGTTGTTACAACTTGAAGAGTTATTCGCGTTATTACCTTGATTGCCCATCGATGGGATATCAAAACCCTCGTCACCAAAACTGGGGGCGTGAAAAGTCTGAAAAATCCAGAAAACAAAACCTTATACACTCGCATTTGTGGATACATTTTTATTATAAATAGATTAATAATCAATATTGAAAACAACCGTGATCGCAGTAGTGGCATATTTTCGGTTGGAGGTGGGGAGGGGGATTCTCAGGTCTCGAGCCCCATAGGAATAAAAGGAAAGTTAAAAACTCATAAATTACTAGCCACGAAGGTTTCGAGAACGTGAACATTAATATACATCATGTGATTGAAAATAACCCTTAATTTGTATTTATAAAAATAATAGATTAATATAATTATTAATTCATGCCTTAAATGTATTTTTTTCATGAAATTGAAATCAATTTTTTTTAGAAAAAATCCAAATCCCCTTCTTGATAAAAAAATTGAAAATATGCCAAAGAATAGAAATGAGTAAGGCGTAGTGGGTGGTGTTCTGCAGAGAATGTTCTAGCGGCCGCATGACAAAACACGGACTACTGTTTAATTAATTTTTTTTTTTTTTTCAGTGCAAAGACACTGGTTTTCTAGTCGGTCTACGACGTAATTGCATCATCGATTCGGGTACAATCATTACTAGATTGTACGCAAAGAAATAAACTCGTTCTAATTGTAGTCGTACAAGCATTCCGATAAATGTCATTTCGGCCTGACGGATGAAACGTTTGGAATGTAGTTTAGAAAGTTTTGACGGACTTACATCGGACATTGTGAGTGTATCGTGTATATTATGTATACGTTTTAAATATTTTAGAGGTATATATGTGCGTGAATCAAATGACATAGGTAGGGAATGATATTTTATTAATCGAAAAAAAAAATATATATAAAATATTTGTGACGGAATTATGTCCATTAGTATTGTCAAGGTAATTAATGTAATCTTGAGATACTCCGGCGGCAATGCTGTAACGACGAAGGAAATATGAGATAATTTTTGAAATAAAAAAAAAACTTGAATAAATGAATATTAATAAGAATGATATTTAATTAAATAATAATATTAAACCTTTCGGATTGCCATTAAATCATCGATGTGAACGGCACTCAGTAGTTTCGAAAAGTTATATTGAGATTAATTTTAAAACCAAACTGTCTGTTTATTAAACGTTTTATGAATACTACGAAACATTTTCCTAATTAAAAACGTAACCACTGAGCCAATAACAATTTATTACAAACTTCTATTTGTAATTAGCGCTCCGGGGCAATATACATTTCTATTCATGGTAGCCTTTTGTTTTAAATTGCTATTTGCTTTTTCTCATTTTTGTATTTGTTTTAAATCTCTATTCCCCGAGACCACAATCATATCCCGCCCACCACGGAAACGTTTAGTTTTAAAAACAACTCCCATAATTCGTTTTGCCCTAAGCAGAAGTCCATCCACAATGATGTTTCATTGATTTTCAATTTTTAATTTAAAATCGTAATTCATAATACATAAGGCTGTTGGGATTCAAAATTGAATGATAAAATTATTAATTAATTTTTATTCCAAACGTAATGGGAATTTGTATTCGTTGATTTATTATTCAAATAGACTGAAATTATTTTGACATGGTTATCTTATTTTGTCAATGTCGCAACACTACATTTTTAATTATCAATTAAATACTTCAAAAGCACTTGAGCTAACTTTTATTAACCCGACAAGATTATAAATTGTTTAGACTCTTTAAAATGTGAACACTGAATTTACGTACATATATATATTATATGTATTATGTCGTGTTGATCGTATTGATCGTACAAAAAGTTCGAGCGATTAAATGAGGCCAATGGGAATAAGATGTACTTTTTTTTTTTAATCAAAATCGATTCACGTGATCATTAGGTGTTAGGCTTTTATGTTACCTGCAAAGAAAACTATTTGTAAAAGAAAAAGTTGCAATCCATGAAAGGACACCGTTTTCATTTGGAACTTTATAATACTTTTTAAACAAAACTTCTTACATTTTCCGAAGAAATTGTATTCCCTCGAGAAAGAAATTTAAAGTTGTTTTTGGAAGAAAAATACATAAATAATAAATACGCAATTATATTTGGACTTGTAACATAAAAGAAATACTAAATAGGATCTTTTTGAATATTATCTCAACCGTATCTATGTTCATATTACTTTTAAAATATATTCACATAATAATATTCACAAAGAAATGTGTTACGTTATTTCAACAAAGTAGGTACTAACGTTTTATATTTTTAGAATATTACGGATTCAATTTATTCTTTATGTGTTTAGTTGATAAATCATGTTTTAACGATGTGGAACAATCACATTTTTTACACAACGTTGTTCTGCGATGCCCTCGTTTGAGCTTTTTATTTAATTAAAAATGGCAAGTCTCCGATAAATGTATGAAAAAACAATAACAAAACTTTAAGTTCTAAAATTAAAATTGTACAATTTACAAAATAAACACCATATCGAAGAGAATATAACATTAGAGTTCTAGGAAAAAAATAAAAGAATAAAAACGATTGACTCTTAACGGTTATAAAATCATAATCCGTCGTGACGCTCAGAACGGACTATCAATTGGGTCCTGATTAAACACAGGATGATCAAGGTCGAACGTGACATAATGTTATATTAAGAACAAATGAGAAGGAGATAAGATCAGACGGATAAATAATTGTTTTTGGTTTAACAGTCACAAAACTGTGTGTGATAGAAATACAATTTCAAAGATCACGGCTTTCCGTGGGCAGGATAACGATGGTGCCGATGTGCTTCTAGCAACGCTCAGGACCATTAATAATCTTTCATACATTACATTACAGGGTGCGTTTTTATTATTGTATTTATTGCACTTATATTCATATTTATTGTACCTATACATTATTTTATCGCGTTATCAGTAGAAGAGTTGCTGCAAAGTCAGGGAAGTGAATTCGAGGAGTAAAAAAAACATAAAACAATAAAACCGTACAACAATCTACAGGTTGAAGATTATTGTGATATTATACTATATGGATATATTGTTTGTACACGTATTTTGTTGTTTTTATTAATATTATAATACGAAATCGAACCGATCACGATAGAGCAGGAAGAGAAGGAAATGGCGGAGGTCGATCCGTTACATAGGTCGTTGGCCACGACGCAACGTTCATTAACCAGATATTACTATTATTATTATCATGTGTTTATTATTGGGTATTTTTCTTTCACCAATCCGCCATATGGTCCACCGATGAGGGGAGAAGCCGCAAGATCACGTGCCCACATGTCGCAACTACTGCTGTTCGCAACTTTATTCACAATAATACGATAGATAATAATATAGTATTATGCCTATACGCATAAATTGCACTAATTTACTATTATAACGAATATTTAAATATATGGTATTGTACTTAATATACACGTTTTAAATGGTTTGAGCTTGAAAATTCGAAAAGTGAATCAAATATATTATAATCATTATTCGAAAGAAGAACAGGAAAAAAAATGTATAACAAATCCAAACTTTCGTTTCATTTGTAATTCGTTTATTCAGAATACAATATTCAAAATATTTTAGACTTTTACTCGTTTTCGAGTTGATTCGTGTTTAATCGCGCGGTTTGGACGCATGCCATGCATTTCCTCGTTGCTGCTGCCCGTTTCGGTTCAACGAACCTCGTCCTGACGAAAGCCTGCTCGAAACTGTCGAGCAATTTTTGTATGTTTATAAATCTTAATATTATATCGAAAAGTTTTCCCGTGAATTTTTCCATTTTTTTTTTTTTTTTTTTTTTTTTTTTTTGTTTTGATTTTGATTTCGTCTTGAAAACTTGGAAACATTTTAAATTTACACTGCGTTAAGAACATTTGCCATGTGTCCTTCACCACGATTCATGCATAATTTATTAAATCGTGATTACCGAGACAATTATAATAAAATATAAAGATTGAAAAAACCTTCACGGAGAACTTCTAATTAAAAATTGTGATTTATTTTACAGTAATTTACGATAATAAGAAAACATGCATAATTAATATGAATAAAATATTTTTTTTTACGTTTTAATTAACGCTATTAAGTATAAACGTTTGAAATAATAATAAAAAAAAAAAAAAAAAAAACCCCATGGGAATATGATACTGGATAACCTTTTGACGAACATTGTTGTAAAATAAAATATTATTTAATATTTCATCAGCTTAACATTTATTATTACTTCTATAAATCAAGGTTGAACACGTCAAGTTAGGTAAAATCAACAATCCATTCTGTCGACAATAAATAAAAATAAATATTTTATTACCTCGAGTGTTTCACGAGTATAATGTAAAAAAAACATCATAATTCAAGAGAGGTTATAATTGTTTGTTATAACTATTTTCAGTATGTGAGGGAATAGGATACGCGGAAAAAACTCTATGACATGTACCTATTGCTTATTTATATCGAATAATTTACCAAACCCGAACACTGTTTATTTAGGTGTCTCGATTTATTGTATTCAAGTAGGATTGCGTCAGCGCAGATAAAAATATGAGTTGTCAAATATAACAATACAAAGCTTTAAGGTTTACGGCAATGTGTTCAATGATAACATATATTTATAGACATATATATATATATATATATTTGTACACGGAATGAACTAGAATATTTTATAGCTCTCGAGAATCGTAAAAAACATGGTACACCTCGGGGTGCCAAATGTCAATGAACGAGATGGATTGAAAAAAAAACAGGTTTTAATTTTCCAATATTGAATTATTTGATTTAATATTATGTTTTCCGTACACGGAGTATTAAAAATACTTTTGTTGGTCCGCCACTACAACTGTGGTACTCAGTATAATAATATAATAGTATAAACTACTTAAAAACGAGAAGAAGAGAAAAGAATCTTGTTTAACAATCTATTTAAGAAGGGTTCGCGTGTGATAGAAATCTTGACAGCCGCTTTATTTATAAGTATAATATATTTTTTCGTGGTCTTATCGCCACCAAATTATCTACCTATAAATTGTAACCACCGCAGTAGATTTAACCGAATCCCGTTTCCCCGCAGAGTCGCTTCTTGTCCTTCCGGTACCCTTATTATCCAATCCGTTGTCACGTTTTTTTTTCCAACGTGTTACGCGTGCAGACGGCAAAAAAATGTATAGGGTACAAGTTAAAAATACTCGCGCACGGAATAACATGCAAAATCCCTGCGTGTGAGCTGCAGCCAAAGTTTAAGTGCATATAGCATCGTATAATCGTCATCCGATCGACGTCGGATCGTTCAAGATAATATTGTATTTTAAGATTCCAGTATAACATTATTATGTACAGTGAAACCTGTTTAAACGGACCTTGGATACGCCAGAAATATGTCTATACACGTATAACGGAAATGGTTATAAATGGCCCCGTTGCAAATGATACTATGGATATCTTACTGGATTAACCGGAAACATGCCTAAAACGAAATATTCAATTAGCCATATGCGATTTTACATGTACCGTTTTAGACGGTTTTTAATCTACTATATATACAAACTTTTCGGACGATAACGAATGGTAGAAAATTCAATCTAAATAAATAAACCCTTAAACAAAACTATAATATTACAATGTACCTACTATTGTTATTGTTATTATTATTATAATAAATGTCACGTCGAGAAAACTTGTCATCGTGCCGATAGTGAGCATTTGGTTTTTTTTATTTTTTATTTTTCAATTTACTTTGTGCCGCGACAACTCTTTGGCATTCATAGAGATAACGTTCGGCAGGATTAATGTTTCTACAAAGATAAACGAGTTGTTTATTCTTCGCAATTGAATAAATAAAATCATATTTATCTTGAACCGTGGTGGTAAGAGCGAACGTCAGAAAACTGCTACACATTGTATTATCTTTGCAGGCTTGTTTAAAGTGTTTTTTTCCGTTATATTATTAACAGTGTATTTAAATACAACGAATAATGGTGATAATATAACAATAATAATAATAATAATAATAATAATAGTAATACTAAGAAAAATAAAAAATCGAAAAGTGTCGGTGAAGAGAGAAGGACGAGAGGTGTACATATATTTATATATATACAATGAATTACATTCCACGGCCAGCTGTTATACGGCGGTTCGTCTGGCCTCTTTGTATCCTAATTATGGCGTGTAGTCAAGAGCTGAGCTGCTTGAAAAAAAAAAAACTATAAGGATAAGAATTTCATAAACACCCAACAATATTCTAGATATTACTTAACCTGTAAAACATTTTCTCAGCAGCAGTAATGTTCCGAAAAGAAAAACGATTAATCACTCCACCCCAACTATATCGGCAGTGTTTCAAAAAAACGAATGTATGCACGAAAACTAAAGAGAGAGAGAGAGAGAGAGAGAGAGAGAGAGAGTAAGTGAAACAGAGAAATAAAGAAAGAATAAGAAGAAAAACAGAAAAAAGAGAGAGGAAAAGCGAGGCATAGCAGGAAATAACATATAATGGCTAATTTCAAATTACTATACTCTTATTCATTTGTTCATTTGTTTTTATTTCTTTTTTTTTTTTCTAATAATATGATTTACAAAAAACTGGTTTGCCAATTTATTATACATTTTTTCATAAAATGATATAAATCGCAAAAGATGCATTGATAAATTTATGAGAAGGCAGAAAAATCACCATACAATGGCTTCATATTTGTTGAATAATTCAACGAATCTCCCTCTCTGCCCGTCCTCACCAACACAGACTACATTCTCCAGCCACTGCGGTAACACTTCCCCCCTTCTCTTACGTATCCGTCTTATTAGACATTCTATTAAAATGTATGACTTTTCTTTGTAAGTCCAGTCTGCAAACACACATTCAGATACTACTGCACACATACACGCACTTATGTACACAACGAGAAAACGCAGTTCATCCTGCGCGACTTATCATCTGTCTGTCTACCCCCCCCCAACAGTCTTCTTTCATGCGTTAGCAAAAAATTTCAGCTGCACCGAGCTAAGACGACGATCTGTACACAATAGGTTTAAATGGCGTATTATTACGACACACCATCGTCGTCGTCATTTCGCCCCAAATACTCCATCAATATATCCATCCGTTTTGTACATATCAAAATTTCGTATCCTATTGAACGTACAACCGATTCGACACTATAGATATAATTCTTAGGCACGGTATAGGAAAAAATACACGATAAATTGTACAGTTGGACGGTGTACACCGCGGTACAGAACGATAGATTATAATATTATTGCATGACATAAAAGTACGTTAGATTAAAACAGAATTCAACTCACGTGTTCGGCCATGCTTGAGTAGTGATTGTTGTTGTTGTTGTTATGCATGTTGTGGGCTACCGAAAGAGATAAGTCCAGGTTGTCGGTTCTCTGTAAAACCAAAACAAAAATCGGTTACTATTGGCAGGATGCGTTGGCTGAAAAACTATAATATATAGGATAAACTACCGTACAACTATTAATGTGTATGTGGAAAAAACGCGATCGGACTTCGGCCAAAGAGAACGCGAAGCGTACGGATAATATATTATAATTAGTACTCGACGGCAACTCGACTATAATAATATAAAAACGGCGGCAGCAGTCGACTGCACGCGTGAGCAATGGTTCTCGACGTGTGCGTATGCCTGGATAATGACTATGTGTTACGTAATATGCTGTAAAACTAAATACGTTATCCGAACGCGGAACAACACAAATTACTACACATGAAGATCGCTTCCGCTCGTGTCCAAGATAACGAAATAAGCCCAACGTAAGTATAGCATAAAATATTAAAACGATCGAGTATTTCCATCCAGTTCGTTATCGAAATATTTAGTTTTCAACGTTATTTAGTTAAAGTGCTTATTAGATTTTAAGTATATTTTACTTAGAAACCTACAGGAAAATATACCTTTAATTTTAGAGAGGATGATAGGTACCTACAATACACACTCGGATCCAGGGGGGGGGGTGTTAATGATTTATACCGATGATAAATCAAAACCGATACAGACGGAAAAGGAACAATTATAATTAGAGTCCTGAAACAATATATAATTATAATGAACCCAATAAATTACGTTATTGAAATATACGTAAGACAACAGTGCACAGTACGTCATTGATACCGCTGTCCCCTTCGTAATAGACAAGAATTTCTATAAGTTGATTTACATTTTTTACGATGTATACGATGGGATGGGAAAGAAAACACTTAATTTATTTTGAGCTGTATTTTTCATTGTTGTACAAAATATAATAAACCATGTAATATGAACATAATGTTCCATATGATAGAAAAAAAAAATATTCAATTTATTTATTTTTATTGCTATCAAATGCATGGTCTGGATGAGTAGGTACACTCGTATACTTATTACTTTCTCAAAACTGTAGAATCGTAAAAGTCGAACGAAAAATACTTTTGAGTTTATTACCTTTCGTGCAACTAATAAATACATTTTCCAGTTATTATATTTGAAAATCTTTCGAAAATAAAATCTATTTTTAAAAAGTCTAAGCAAATATTATTGCAAATTGTAATATATTAAAGGAATATAATCTGGCATTTAATTCAATTTGTAGGGTATTAACACTTGAAACGACTTATGGAAACATGTATATAATAAAACAATAGTTTTCACTAGTAATCGCGTAGTGGATATTTCGTTGAGCAGTATTATTATTCAATTTTGGTTGTTTAATAATAATTAGCCACGATGTATACTTTAGTTATACTGTGCTCGAGGAAGACCACCCGTACGACAACACCAGAAAACGTTGGTAGCGACCAACGGTTATAGGGCCCCGAACTACGGAGCACAGTGATAGTGGTTGAAGGCCAACGAATGGCTGGACGGAGGAGAGGTAGCGGCGTAGACGGGGTAAACGGCAACAAACACGCGCCCCGAACAAAAGCAAACACGAAAACTAGTTTTCCACGTCAAGTAAATGTCAAATAAGCTCTGCCGTTGTAAATACCACCATTTATATATATTATTTTTCTTTTATTTACAATTGTCTCGTTTATTACCCGACCTCATTGTCTGGGATCAGCCGCCGCAGCTTTCAATTTATTTATTTTATACCGAACAATAAAGAACCTGCAACTCTTCTATATCCCTCCTCGTTCTTCCCACCGTTACTTTATTGCCATCTCTCCGGCACTCTATCCCTATCTCTTTCGCCCACTCGTCATGCACTGATCCTGCTATTTCACCACTCCTCTCATTATGGTCCGACCGCCCAAAAAGATTAAATACAAAATACAAAAAACTAAAAAATAAATAAAACACAAAAACACTCGTCCCAAGACGCATGTTATTCTTTTCTGAAAAATACGCATTACATACAATAAGGTTGGTAACTTATATCAAATCGTTTGGTAATTGATAACTTAAGCTTAGACCTGTACCGGTCGTCTATTTATTACTAACCGCAGAAATGTCATCGAATAATATAGACTGTACACATAAAGGTGTATGTATATAAAACAGATATTATAAGCTACTCGGAGTAAAGGAACACGCATGTAAACTATGTTCCTGTATAAGCACATCGAATAGTGAATAAAAAATCCGACAAACTACGTGAAACCACGTTGAAAAACTGAAATGAAAAAATAAACCACGGGCACAATATGTGTGAAGAGGTATGAGGTATGACCCATCACAATTTAGCACGGCCAAAACTTTAATTTTTTTTATTATTATTATTATTATTATTATTATTATATTTTCAATTCGTTTAAGGATCATTGTGAACTTTTCGGATAAACTATAACGAACAAATAAAAGAACCTCGGCGTAACTGTAACAGTAAGGTAGGAGGTTTAATTTAACTTTTTAAAACTATTAATATTTATCATGTGCTGCTCCAAAATATGTAAATATTTCTTCGGCGTTCATTCCGCCGGCGCCGAATGTTTCGTATAAATAATACCACCCTGATCCACTACTACTGTATTCCCAAAAGGGGCAATTAAATTACCCTCCGCAGGATGTGGCGGAGCGGGCGACGGTGGACTTGATGATGGTTGGCGGGTGGCGGAGCACTCCCAGAGCAGTATTGATTAAAGCGGGTATAGAAAGAGATTCGAATCGGCTTAAAGTATATATACAGCTGTGTCGTACAAGAGATAAGAAAGATTGAAAGGTACTGATGCGTAGGTAAACAATTTTCCCCCGCGTTATTCGTGGTAATGATTATTTGAAGGACGAGGGCAGGACGGCGGCGGTGTTACGGCTTGGGAGGACTTTCAAGGAGGAAAAACCGAAGAAATGTTTCTTAAAGACGCACGTACATTAATCGGATTAATGCAGATATTTGTCAAATCACAGTGGTGGTGCTTCGTGTATAGTAACCCTCTATTATATTGATAAATGAAATATTAAAACTGGAATATTTCCCGATGCAAGTTTAAAACGATTATGCATGCGGAGAGCAATCTTTTCCTTTTTTATTAGTGTCGGTACAAGGTTATCTCTCGTTCCGAATGAATATACACATAAATATATTATTATTATTTTGATACACGTAAAAAAAAATTGAAAAGCATCTCTTGAGAAAAATCGCCAGTGCGTAAAAAAGAATACTGTCTTTGTGAGAACGATGTGGGGAAGGAGGAGGAATGAAAAGGTGAAAAAGTACGTGTCTTTTTTTTTATACTTAACGCGAACGACATAATATTTTTATTGGTGTGTGGGCAGTTGGCAAATGTTTTGAAATAATTAAAAGGAAAAAATGAATACATATCTTCCATCATTAAAAAAAAAAAAAAAAAAACCTATTATATATTAAAAATAGGGGGTCAAAAGCCATAAAATCTTAGAATGTTAAAATAATTTCTAATGAAAATGCTGAACGTGTTTTTTCTACCCGTATTTTGAATAGGTAATAAACTGTAGCACTTCTCAGCGACAGGGCCTATTGTTCGCCACTATTAAAACCCCAGTAAAAAACATGCATACACTGGAAAACTGGTCGTGGACTAAACGATTTACGTTTAATTGCGTATGCGTTTACAATATATTATATGTGTATGTGTGTGTGTGTGTGTGTGTGCTGTTGTATATTATATTTACTTAACATTATTTTAATGCGTTTTCCACCGTATGGTTAAGTGTTATCCCAGCATACAACAATAACAATAATGGTTGGATATCGTATGGGTAAAAAAAAAAAAAAGAAACCGTCTTCTGTTATTTAATTAATTTTTTTCGACGATATAATAGGTATTTGTAAAAAATATACTGAATAAAACAAATGTATAGAAGTTTCCAGCACGAAGAAAATTGTAATTATATAACTGCATATTTTGTTAGTTCTATTATCATTGTCATAAAACGTGATAAATTTACATTATTATAAAACGTTATAAAACTGCATGAGTCTCGCAATCTCATACTAATTGTTTTCTTTACCTAAATATTAATAATTAACTGTATATTTAGTGGAGCCAACAGCTCCAAACGGAACATATTCTCGTCTGGTGATTGACATTTTATTCTTCACCGACCGCGAGCAGAATCGGATCGATATAGTATTCCATTCTACAAAATCAACAATCTGCCGTCTAGCACAGTATTCTGTGCTACTTTCGCCGATTGCGTCATTCAAACATGAAGTATATACTCGTAATATTATGATATATTGTGTAGCACACAATGAAATATTATTTATTACATGTTTTCATAAGTAATTGGACGATAATTACTGTGGTAGGTATTTTTTTAGTATCATTAAACCGCTCTCCCTCTCTCCACACGAGGTTCATGAAAAATGACCTAGTGAATGGGTTAATATGTCGTTTTATCATGTTTTTAAATGTTTGTATTCCCACGTGATTTATCGCCCTTGGCTCGGACGCAAAAAAGACATTTGCGCAAAATCACTGGCCGATGCCAAGCTATGCGTCACAAGCTCGACAAAACAGTAGTTTATGCACATTTTTTTACATTAAGTGCCAATCAGATACATCCTATATTATTTAACTCTTTTTTCTCTATTCGTTATTTTCAGAGGTCACTCAACAATAATATAATACGCACTGGTACATTATACGGATACAAATTTAAAACGTAAATCATTATTATTTTTATTATTTTTTAATTTTCCATTTCCAATACAATTTACAGCATAATGAGAATGGTCCTAAGTTTGAAACAAAACAAATATTTGAATTTGCGCGGCTAAACGGCAATATGACATCGATTTCGTTTATAACATAATACGCATACACATAATAAGATATATTAGTATTACTTACTATACTATGCACTTCAATATAATAATAGTAATAATAATAATAATAATAATGATAATAACAAAATGTGTGGCTAAGTTCAATGGACATCAACAAAACAGAAGATCGAAAACTGGCGGCTTTTGTTTTCAAAACCGAGTAGCAATACATATTCGTGCACGTGCGATTGAGCGCGAGACTGCATATTGAACAATTACTACTATACTTATATTTGTAACTACAAATATTGCAGTGCGATGGCATAGGATAATACAATAATATGCATTTTCAACGACAATATAGGTACACTTATATAATAGTAATAATATGTATAATACTCCAATGCATCTGAATAAAACCAATATGTTTGGTATAGAGAAAGAAAGGTAAAAAAATCGCCGAAACGATATCATTTTAATTTACTCAATGATAATATGGCACGCGTTACAAGTTTTTTTTTTTAATCAATTTATTATTATTATAACACTAATATTGTCACATTCGGATTAAGTTTCAGGACATTTTGGGTATTTTTTTAGATGTGGGTGTGTATATGTTTGTTAAACGTGACAGAATATAGTGATACAAAATAATACAGTGTTCAAGGTTTTGTTTCTTAACAGGAAACCTACTACACCAACGAAATTATTCGGTAGCTGCGTACACTCCGCATAACCCGCACTACTACGCTATCGGTCGACAAATTTTTATCTCGTGAGTAATAATTTATAATTAGGAACAGATTTTAATTAATTATATTAAAGTTGATCGCGATTTTGCGAAAAACGTGGATTGAAGTCACGTAAAAATAGAATCCCGAGGTCAGCTCTTTATTTATCAGGGTCATGTAATCAATATCCTTGGAAGATAGCGCGCTCACACATTTCGCACTTAAAATATATATTATACGCGCAATATTTATCGTTCGACTGTTTCCAAGCGAATTATTACATGGACAATCACACAATTATAAAAGTGGAATTTATAATCAGTCCTATTATATTATATACGTAATAGCGCATAGATATAAACACGGCATATGTGTATAGAAGACACATGCCGAAGTAACAATAGCTGTAACGATGTAATTTTAGCTAACGCGAAACAACGATGTGCGGATTTTGAATTATAATTAAATATTAAGCTTTGACAGGGGAACAAAATCGATATTGAAATATCAGACGATTAGCAATCGCAAACGCCGTTGACACGATGTGAAATAAAATGATAATAATATAAAGTCTTACCATGGAATTTTACAATTATTTTATAAAGCTACTTCAAAAACGTAAGAGGATTCGAATAACAAAGACACCGAATTCAAAGTGGAATTTCTAAAAGGCATTTAATAATGAGAAATAAAAAATTAATCTCAGAAAAGGGGACGAATCTCCTCACGTAAACATAATGAGCCTGAAAAAGGCTAGAAGTGAAAACAAGTCAAAATAAATGAAAAAAGCCAATTGTTGAAACAAGAGTCTGTGGATCAATGGGTCTTGGTAATTTATCGGTGATTAGATAATAATAATGAAAAAAAAAAAATGCTTGGCTCAGACGAAAAGGGATATAATATCTAAAGACGAGAAAAAAAAAAATGAGCAATAAAATCCATAAGGTACTTTAAGCATATTAATCCGAAGGTTTGACTCCACAAGAGGAATAATAATTTGCGTTTTTCATTATTTCCAAGAGGCAAATTAACTGTAAAACGTTCGGTGGGTACTATTATACGCATATTAATGCATAATCTTAAAATAATAAACGAGTTTATTAATTTCCAAACTTTAGAAACAACAAATTACAGATGTGATTCTACTGCCAAACAATTCGGATGACCTTTTCAATTATTACAACTAAGTCAATGGTTACACACATTGATGTAAATTGAAGTTTAATTGAATTGTATGACAGTCAGTATTTCAGTCAAGTACACGTGAGTGTTGTCTTCTCCAGTTTGTTTCATTTCTGTGTTTATTTTTTTTTTTTTTTTTTGGTTTTGGTTTTCATCTACTTAACAATTAGACACAAAGCGATACAAAGCTTCATCTGAACGTCCTAACGAGACAATAGACATTCAAAAAGCATTTCACGACCGTTTTTGTTAGTTTTTTTTTTTTTAACTAGTCGCACATATGGTGCATCATAATTGCACGTGTGTATGTATGTATGTTTACATGAATTGTTTCCAATACATTTTGTCTAGAACTTTGGCGATTGTTTTTCATTTAATTTATCAATAAAATCACTGCAGCTTATCGAGCAAAATAAAACCAGCTATATCTCAGCCAACGCGTGCTGTTATGATGTCGTTGGTTGACAATTTGATCATTCACTCTGTCCTCCACTTCCTACTCAACAGTCTCTTCATTCATGACTGCCATACACTTATGTGTGAGTGTGTTTGTTTTACTCTTCATTCTCTCTCTCTCTCTCTCTCTCTGAATGACTCGTACTGTTTTCTAATGAATTATGATTCGACAATTTATTAAACCGTAATATGCTATTTTGCATACATATATGTTAACTGATGACCCCGAACTCCTAGACAGGAGGCTCCTTTAACAGTATAAATAGTCATCGGGAATGCTGAATTGTTTGTTTAAGAATAAATGTTACCGCCGAGTATATGTGTTCAAGTGTATTATTATTTCCTTAAAAGACGACCTGATCCGGAGTTTCAGCAGCAGAAATTTATTTAATGTGAAAAAAAAAATCTCAGGAATTATACGACGTACATAGACCATATATATATATATATATATTTATTTATTTACGGGTAATAACCCAATTACATAAGGATTGAAATTTAGTACATAATACATATAAGTATGGTAAAACATTTGATAGGTAAATAACATTTGAAAAAATAAATTAATGAATAACTAAGATACTTAATATTCTAATAATACAAAAAACACAGAAATATAGTAAAAATAATAATTGGACAAAATACTCAAAATACGAAAACTCAATACAGTACAACTCAAAAATTAATATCAGAAATAAATCTAAACAATTTTTTTTCTTACAAAACTATTGAAAAAATCGACAGAATTTGGACTGAAATTAAAAAAATCAATTTGTTCATCATTAGCGATAGCCATCATTCTATTTATAGGAGCGGATAACGCATAATTAGTTTTGTGATTATTTATATAAAAAGTACTTATGATTGATGATCTAGTTCTGACTTGAGGAACAGAAAAATTTAAAAAACTTAATAGCTCCGGACAGAAGAAAAAACCGTTTAGCAGTTTGAACAAAAATAATAGATCATTTACCTTTCTTCTGTTTGCTAAGCTCTGGATGTTAAATGTGTTCAACAAAGGTTGATAAGATGAGTGAGGTACACGTATAATATTACATTTATAGGACATAAAACGGAGAAAGCGATTTTGGACATTCTCAATGCATTGAATTTGCGTGTTTAAATAAGGAGACCAAACTGTTGAATTATATTCAAGCTTAGATCTAACTAAGGACATAAATAGAATTTTTAATGTGTTATGGTTATTGAAGTCTTTACAGTTTCTCGTAATAAAGCCTAATATCGAAGATGATTTATTGATAATATGTTGAATGTGGTGATTAAAGGTTAAATTAGACTCGAATATGACACCAAGATCACAAAATTCATTTACACGATGTAAATGGTGGTTACGTAAACTATAAGTGTGAAGAATTGGATTACGAGATCGCGTGAAGGACATAACTTTGCATTTTTCGAAGTTTAAAGGTAATTTATTAATATCACACCAATTAGCTAAAAAACTTAAATCATCTTGTAATAAAGATGTATCATTACTGTTTTTTATGAGACGGAACAATTTCATATCGTCGGCGAATAGTAATTTTCTAGAATAAAACAAATTTAAATCATTTATAAATAATAGAAATAGAATTGGAGCAAGGTGAGAACCTTGAGGAACACCAGATGATACAGTAAAAGGAATCGATTTAAAGTTTTTACACTTGACTATTTGTTTTCTATCGGAAATATAAGAATAAATCCAAGAAAGAAAGGGGTCATTCATACCAATAGTACGGAGTTTAGAGATAAGAATTTGGTGATCGACTTTATCAAAGGCTTTAGAGAAATCTGTAAAAATAACATCAACTTGAAAACCTTGAGAAAAGGCATCAAGTATAAATTTCTGAAAAATTAACTGATTTGTGGCTGTTGATCTATCTTTAATAAAACCATGTTGATCCAAACTTATTAAAGGTAAGAGAAGTGGTGTAATCTTTTTTGAAATCATTGACTCGAAAATCTTAGGTATAATTGAAATTAATGAGATAGGCCTATAATTTATTATATTAGTAACATCATTGCCTTTAAAAATAGGTGTAATAAAACTTGATTTCCAAGCGGAAGGAAAACAACCCGTTGATAATGACAAATTATAAAGGTATAATAAAGGGACACTTAATACAAATTTACAATTAGAAAAGAAAATACTCGGAATCATGTCAATGCCAGGATTAGTTTTTGAACTCAACGTATCTAACTCCTGGAGAACATCAGTAAGATTTAAGACACACGAAAATAAATTAAGATCGGAGTAATTGGTGGTAGAATCAGATGATGAGTGATTGATTAACGGTGGTGTAATTGAGTTGACATAAACACTAGAAAAATGCTTAGAAAAGCAGTCAACTATTTCATCACCTCCATTAATAGACTGATTTAAATAAAACATTGAGGTAGGAAAAGACTGAGAAGAGCGTTTGGATTTAATAAATCGCCAAAATTTTTTGGGACAAGATAATAAAGAATTTTCAGTTTCTGAAATGTATTTATTATAATCAATTTTAGATTGGGCCCTACATTTAGATCTAAGTGCAGAGAATATATTATAATTTAATTGTGTAGGAGATGTTTTATATAATTTGTGTGCTATTTTTTTTTTTAAAAACCAAGTCCCTCAGTACAGGACTAAACCAAGTGGGATGTTTAGAAGTGAAAAGTTTTTTTTTAAGACAATTTTCATCAATTATTTTAAATATAATTGTATAGAAAATATCAACTGCATTGTTTATGCACAATTTATCAAAAACTTGAGACCAATCTATAATCGCTAATGATGAACGTATAACATTATAATTACAGTTGAAAAAATCATATACAATTTCATTATAACTTAATGATTCTAGATTTACATTGGTTGGGAGTGTGACAGTTAATGCAGGGTGATACATATAATCTATCGGTAACAAAGAAAATGGCTCGTTACGAACTACTAAATTATGAGCGTTAGATAAAACTAAGTCGAGAATTGAATCTGATCGATTTTTAACAAGATTGAACTGATTAAGATTAAGGTAAGAGAAATTAGCCAGGTTATTGGCAATTAAATTATTAAATTGAGAAACATTAGGGACAATTTTATTATTTAATAACGACCAGTGAATACCCGGTAGATTATAGTCACCCAATAGAATAACATTTGAGTAATGCGAAAGATTTAACAAATTGCTTACAGTATCAGTATGGTCATTATAAATATCAACACTTGAATTAGGAGGAATATATACCGATCCAATTAATAGAGTGAAAGAACCCATAGAAAGTTTGATAAATAATTGCTCGATGTTGTTGTTTTGAAGTGGAATACGATTACATTGAAGGTGATTCTTGATCGCAATTAACACACCACCTCCTCTGATAATGCAGCCCATGACACTATCACGGTCGCAACGAAAAACTGTGTATTTTGGGATAATACCAAGTTCAATGTCATTGACCTCATTATGAAGCCAGGTTTCTGTTAGTATTATGATGTCATAGTCCACCAGAGCAATATTTCTATTAAAAACATCAAGTTTAGTGTTTATGCCACGAATATTTTGATAGTAAAACTTGAGATTGTAGGAACTTGGTCTTAGTTTCGGCAGTTTTTTGAAATGAACGGAATGTTATTATTGAATTTGATAAATATATCATTTTCACCAGCAGCTTTTCTGGTGTTAAGCTCATCTAACACAACTTTGAAATATTTACGTTGCCCTAAAGATCGATCTGTAGATATACTGATGTGTTTTAAATTTTCAGATTGACGTAACTTAAATTTGTTTTTTAATACGTTAAAAATATCATGTTGATTTGGTAGTGTAACACGGATAGGCCGAGCATTATTAGAAATTTTACCAAGACGGAGAACATTTAATGGAACAGTGGTAACACCAATTTGACGGAATAACTCAGAAACTACTTGAATTTCGTTTAGAGAATCAGTTGTGTTTTCATGAACGTTAAATAAAATTAAATTACGGCTTCTAGCTTGGCGGTCTATAATTTCAGATAAGATTTCTTCATGATTGACTGACGGTGGAGTAGAGTTTCGTGCTTCAAGTACAACCAACTTAGAACTAATAATTTCAATTTGATTTTTAAGAGCTTTGTTCTCATTAAGCAAGTCATTGAAATGCTTGGTAATAATATCTAATTTACCTTCAATATCAGTGAATTTTTTGTCGTGGTTTTTCTTCTCATCACGGTAAGCATTGAATGAAGTAATTAGTTTGCTTTGAGTAGATTTCATGTCATTTACAACTTTAAATAATTTGTCCAATTTATCATTGATAGTAGAAGTATTTTCTGCAGTATTTGAGGCATTTTCATCTGTAGTATTCATATTACAACACGCAGGTAGGAATATAAAATTAATAAGAAAAATATAACGATAACGTAACAAAAACGAGTAGAACGAAGAAAAAGATTAACACGACACGCACCGTCAAAGGTCGAATTACGAATATATATAATTACGAATATCAAGGACATATATGTTAAGTTCCTTTGCCAGTTTCTATTCTATTGGCGACGCAGGCCGCGTTTAATGTCAACCCCTTTCCATAGCGCATCGTGTAACGATGACATTAATAAAACGTCCACGACGCGCCTCATTATTAGTGTTATTAATTTTTCCGTCCACCAGATTAACATATGTATACAGCAAAAAAGAGATGCGGACAGTTCTACAATTATGTTTGCGATTTGTATTTTTTTTTTTTTTTTGTTCTCACATCGGATGAACGTAAGCATAAATCCGATCACTTCGAATCCCAACAAGAGAAATCCGTCGCTACAGCCCCACGACGAACACGCTATCTCGTATCATTCGCGGTGTCTATCGCGATATTATCCCGAAACCATGCATGGTTATACTTGTGAATACGGTGTTCGAGCGGCTGCACGACCATAACATTTAAAATATGAACGTACATCATTCAAATAAGGTGTAACGGCCGCGCGGTGGTATCATACATGTATTTTATTATTATTATTAGACCCACTAATTCATAATATCTGAATTGGATTCGGACGAAAAGCAGGAAGCCATCAATCAAAAGTTTGCTGCTCGAAATGGAGTTGATCATTCGAACAAATTCATTACAAGTGCATTGTTAACTCGGATGTCCTAGAGTCCGCACACATGCCCGATGAGTAGATACCTATACACATGGACGGCACACGCATACATCGTAATACATTTAGTACGTTTTAAATACACCAGGCAAAAATGCCAATAGCGAATGATATTTGCGTTCCATATAAATGTCCATAAAGGCGTTTGTCATGTTATAGTTTAACGTGCTTTAACGGACAAGTGTTGAGAATAAGATCAATCAATATTACGTGTTATTAATATTAGACGGGAGAAAAATAAACCGTCAAACACGGATTGACTCCGGCATGTGTTCACCGCGCTCGACGACGTTGTTTGTTTAAAACTGACCTTCAGCTACAGCTTTTCATTATTCGTGGATATTATTAGACTATTATTAAAATTATTATTACCACTATCGTTATTATTACTATTACGAATCCGCACATGGACCACGTTCAGAAACATCCCATAATTAAGTACAAAATAATACAATATACGACGGATACCAAGCAGGACAACGATTATTTAAAATTCGTTTTACCCTCCGACTCCCCACTGACCGTTAAACACTCGTTCTTTCTAAACACAACGTTCGGCCACATTACCGCGGTAATCCTACACGTAGGTACCGAAAAACGATCCAAACCGGTTTCGTATACACGAAATAATAATAACGCATAATAAAATCTAATCTATCTAATTACATATTTAAATCGTACGGGTACGCGCATGATCCCCATAATTAAATTTTCGAATTTTAACAAATACACGCGTTCGGTATTATACCATTATGATTACACGACGGTCGCGTAATAAATATCGACGCGCGTTATAATGGTGAAGATGATGTTATTAAATCGTAACCGTCATTATTGTTCGCCCGTAAAATATGTTATTATTTCAGAAAATCGAAAACAATAATTCCTTCCAACTGCGCGCAGTGCACACATAATGTTATTATTCTAAAAACACTGTTCGAGAACCGCGGCCGCGTTATTACCATTACAAAGCGTAATGGTTCAAAGATAAAACGCAATCAATGCGCGCAGTATCGTTAACGATAACCGTTATTATAGCGCGACAACAATGTTTGCGAGCGTCGCGTGAAACGTTTGGCGACAGGTGGAATTCCCCGTTGCGGCGAGGGGGCGGGGAGGTGTCTGGTCCGCGAGTAAATAACAGTAATTGCAAACGAACGCGGCGATTTGAATATTGTTTTTCGCGCAATTCGTACAGCACACGCAATCGCGCGTCACACGTTATCATCCGTACGCGTCGAACGCACGTTTTTACGTTTCGCATTGCTCTTCCGCGCGCGGCAATCGTTCTATTCCCGCGGTAAACCAGCGTCTGTTACCCGGTTAAACGTAATACTGCACTCGTGTTGAAGAATCCGATCCAATAATATTGTATTATAATATTGTGGCCACAGAATTTAGTACGGTCGTGAACCGTTGCCCGGGACGGGACCACCGTATGGGCGCGTGCACGAGCAGCGTGAAAAACGTTCCTTTACAAGTGCATAAAATACCTGTGAACGCAACGAATTCGCGTAATACAATTTTTCGGAAAATCTCCTGCCCGTCCCGGTTTAACCGTTTATCACATTGTGTCAATAATATTAATTCTCCTTGAAAACGCACAAAATGCGATCAATGCGCATTTTTAACATAATTCGACTTGAAAACGACGTAGTAAACGCGAGCAACGCGTACCAATATACACACACGTACGGTATTATGTGCGGAACACAATGGAGGGACAACGCACGCTCAATATTATAACATTTCATTATTACATACGGCGCAACAACAATAATAATAATAAATAATAATTAATGACCGAATAATTTCAATATGGCAGTTCACATATTATTATTTTATTATCTCGGAGATGATTTTTTTTTTCTCACTTTATTTATTTTTTTTTTTTTAACGTCTAAAATATTTTCCATACACACGGTGCACTTATTATATTATTATATATTATTTATAACAAGCAACAATAATTAATTTCATTCGGCTCCGTAAACATCATTAATACTAGTCTACGACGAGGACGTCGGCGGCGGCGACGACGATAATATTACGGTTTAATAATAAAAGATTTTCGTGTTCATTAGAGTTCATTCGTTTTGTGGGCATGTCCCAACGGCGCGTATACATAATGACTAAGGATATTTCATCTTTTCTTTGTACGCTATTATGTATTATACACATCACCGCGGCCGACGCAACGTGTGTGTTATATATATTAAAAAAAAAAAAATAGATATATATGTATGGACACATATACATAATGTATACGTACATTTTTTCATATTATTATTATTATTATTATTATTGTTATTCTTTTGTATAACGCGTATACGTTGTTTCTGAGGTGTTCAGCGGTTAAACGACACGTACACGAACCAAAATCGGATCCAAAAGACTCGTTAATTACGGCCAATGTACTCGTGTATATCAATTAATAATTAACACGAACATTGAGCAACAGTGGCTCACAAAAATCGTGTGCGCATATATAAACTATTATCGAGTTCGACAAACATATGTAATATTATTAATATATGCCTTAGCGTTGGACAGTGGGTGTATATGCGGATGCGCTATACTATGTAATGTCTACGCATGGGAAACAAATTCACTTTATTCGTCAACCACGTCGGTGGAACCGTAATCCAAGTAGCTTGGGTTTTGAAGCTAATTGAGAAGTTTCGTGTCAGAGACCGAATTAACCTTTAATGTCAATAAAAACTTGATTTTATATTATGACCTTTTCGCTAATACGCTGACATTTTGATTTGTACCCTCTCACTTAATAGATTTTCACTGAATTTCTCTTTATCCTTGTCTGCGCGTTTCTTTCTATTTCAGTCCAGTTATGATTTCCAAATGCAAGTATACGAAGTAGTTTATTCATCCAGTAAAATCTAAATCATTTTTTAATTTTTTTTTCTTCAGAATGGAACGGTCGAGGTTAATGAACAAAATATAGAAAAATATATTATGATCAAATACTGCAGTAAGTAATGACCACGGGCACCCGAGTCGTAATTCAACCCGTCCTATGATTCGTATTTATAATGATAATAATTATAGTCTAGGATTATATTTAAAACTCGACTAATGATCTGATAATATGATGTGACGTGACTGCAAGAGTGAATACACGCGCGCGCACACACATAATACTCTAAAATGATTTAGAAGGATTTCGTGACGGCCATAGGGTTCATATATTATGAAGTTAGGAATTTTTAAACCCAACAATTTTTTAGGGATTAAAAATAAATCATACCCGTACATAGTGTACACTCGTTTAACTCGCAAAATGCAAAACTGAATAATAGTTACATTCGTCACTATTGGTTGTAATTGTTCGATTCAATAAACCACACGAGCCTGAATATAAAACGGTTGCTAACCCGTTTTACAATACGTCCGATAATAAACGTCCATTTACAGCGAAAATAATAATCAATTAACAACGGAACAAATATACAAAATAATAATTAGCGAAAAAGTGCATACGCATGTTGTTAGTATGTGTGTGTGCGTACGTTCACGTACGTTTTATTCTCATACAAGTTTTGAAATATTGCCAGAACAATATTATAAATCAAAACGTAAAAAATAAAAATAAAACGCGTAAAATAACTGATCATTTGGATATGTTTTGCGTTCTAAAGTTAGACTAATGCGTCATATCACCGTTTAGACGAGCTTTGTAGCAGGGTGAACTGTACGAATAATCAATTGTATTAAAACTGCAACGTACGTTCGACGTCTCTGAAAATAATTAAAAAAATGTTTATCATTACCCTCATCGAATATAATGTGAACTGTCGACGATCGAACGGGACCAATGTTTCAAAGGCGTGAAACACGTGTAACATGACTAAAGTTTCAGGAATATATTCATCGTCTCGTTACAAAATACGACTGCATCGACGCTAAAATCGGGCTAAAACGTAAATATCGTACACGCGCGTAGGCGAAGTTGAGAAGTCGATTCGCACCAACAGTAAAATCAACACCCGCATTTCCCTGCGACAACGAACAAATGCAGTCTAGCCGACCTTGACTTCGTGCGGAAACAATGGAAATTGATATGGCGAACTTGAAAAAATATACTCGCCGAGGCTTTGCTGCATCATCTCTGCGTTAACTGGCTGTGACGGTGTACCGATCGAATGGAGTCGTATTGTGTATTGTAGCCCATACGAGCACGTGTGCGTACAACAAATATTATTTTCACAGACGAAATTGTCGGTTACGGGCGAACAAATACACAGGAGAACAGATAATAATCGTCGGGGTACCGCAGCCACGACGTGCACTCGACGAGAGCTCCGAGCGGGATAATAACATTGCCGTCTTTGCACCGAGATTACACATCTGGTGCTCTGTAATTTCCATTAAACCCAACCAGTTTCCTTAGCCCCTCTCGTCCAGTCGTTCGAAAGTCACTTGGTCGCCTTTTTTCGTTATTTTTTTTTTCACGGCTCCTACGGAAAATATGGTCGTTCGCACGTATATACGATTACATGGATTACCAAAAAACTTCAATCATGGCCAGGGAAAATTAAAATACGAAAAACGTATTCATAGAATAATTTTTCACATTTAAATCTTTATTAGTATTATCGTTTGGTATTATCTGGTACATTATCTCGTACACATTATTGCTATATAAAATACATATATATATATAACATTGTAATATAAAACCGCTTTATTACATTACAAGATTACAGCGCATAGTATAATATGGTAGCGATAGAAAGTTATTATAGTAATAATAATAATTTGGTTACGAAATGATACGTCACTGCAGATGATTAATGGTGAATTTAAGTATCTTGAACACGTGACCATTCAATAAATCCGTTTTCCTGATATAACCATCAATACGTGGTGTATAATATTTATATTGGCTCTCGTTGTCTTTTATTATTATTGTGCGTAATTTATTCGTTTTCGATTATATGGGTCATTACATGTTTCACACCTAATTCTTATTTTTAATCTTTCAGGAAAAGTGTATTTTTTTTCACAGGTACTATTCGTTCGTCGGTCCACGGTTCTGATGTGACGATAGTCGGCTGCAATTTTTTTTAAGAGATTTGCGATCACACGCTGTTGTACAACTCTAATCGTAAATATATATATATAAGGTCTGCTCTGTGCGTATAAAAAAAAAAAAGTTTATTTCAGTTTAGAGGGGAACATTCGCTAGTTGAATCGTAGCGATCGGTTGGAATTTCAGTCGAAAAACCCATATTAAAGGGTTAGAATAAAATCGACAGGAAACAATAATATTATATTTCCCATCTGTGATTTTATTAATATTTTAGTATTGACTACTTGATAGCGATGACAACACCCCCTTCCCACCGCCGGAACTGAACATTGCATACGTATGCGTAGTACTACGTGTGCACCTACATGGTATATGTACGCCCGTGAAAAAAAGACAAAACGCCGCAGTTGATGATATAGGCAAACTAGACCAATACTTTTGGCGATTTACACATTTCGAAGAACTTAAAGATACTCCCTCCCTTCCATTCACTATGTATAATTTATAACCACACCTTTGAGGTAAATATTTTAAACTCAAGGACACACAAGTATTTTGCGCAACCATTAGTTTCATTAGAGAAATAAGAGTAGTTTCTTCTCAAAAACTACTCTCAGACGGCCGTTTCAAATACATACTTATAAAATATCGTCCGGTTGGGCCGACCAATATTAAATACATGCGGTACTCAATTTATCGGTAGAGACACCGCCGCTCACGGTTTGTTCCATGCACGATATGATTAATGATTAGAAGTGCAAATTGATTTTTCGTATTTTCTCCCGAATAAGCAAACGACGTATACCTACCATCAATATATATTTTATTATTATTACTTCTTTTTTTCTTCTTTCGTATAGTGCTCTTTTGAAGAAAAAAAAATATGTATTATTTTTCATCATAACTGTATAGGCGGCATCATTTTGCTGTCGCTTTTCAAATAATATATACTTTACATACTTGAGTTTCATAAATAAAATCCGAGCAGGCATTAAATATTTCCTTGTCAAATATACTTTATCAAAACTGAACTTCAACAAATATCATAAAAATTGGATGAATATAATAAATACACTGAAAAACTAAAAATAAAACCCTCACACGCATCATGTTTTATATTATTTATTATAAACTGAAAATTTCAAATTTCAAAAACTTTGTATTTAGACACGTAATAAATAAAAGGCAAACTCACACACACGCACGCACATACACACATAATATTTTATCATATGCGCAATTTCCTCATGAGTAGTTACATTTTCCTTTAAGTTCTAATTGTTCATACTATCAACCTACTGTTAATTTTAGTTTGTCAATTAAGTATATTCAATTGATTGTGATTGTGATAAAATAAAGGTTTTATTTGTTGGTTTAATAATTAAAATGTATTTTTATTATATATAATTCGTACTTATAATTTGTGCAATTTTTAACACTATACCAACACATTTAAATTAAATTATTAATTGAAATATTAGAAATTACTAAATGCGCACGATCACCTCATATATTATTCAATAATAAAAATTGTGCGCATAATTACCCCAAAATAAAAATGATAGTGCGTATCATTACACCGTACCTTGGGTAATGATGCGCATTTAAGTTTTTTTCTTTTTTGATTTTTTAAAAAAACGAAAAAACAGTTAAGTCCCGAGAATTCAAAAAAACTTATACTAAGATATCAATAAAGATAATGGAAATTATTTAAAATCAGTGTGACATACTTGTGGCTCACAGGATCGTTTTTTCCTTAAGTGCGTGTCATTCCCCCGTGTTCCCCTACGCGTATTGTTAATTTCGACGCAAATAGTTTCTATGAATTCTATACAAGGTTAATTTTTAAATAATGTGTTCCACAATGATACTGATAAAAGCCCGTGCCAATCGATTTGATCACGTGGAAGAAAAAAACATTTACACACTAATATCGAATATAATTAAAAGGAACCTAGAAAAAATATAAATATTCAAGATCTACTTGTTCTTTTATAGCCAACCCAATCCCTCTACTTACCACATACGTAATATACGTAAATGTGTATCTGTAAATACGTTATTATAATATATTTAAGATCTCCGAAACGACGTAATATTATAATAATTTGTTCATTCGACTCATTCCATTGACGGTTATATGATGTACTACACGAGATCTCTTTTCCGTAATAATGATATCTGCGGTAACTTATGTGAAAATTGAACTATACGCTAAATGCTATACATCAAGGGTACCGAATATCATTTTGAAATAACTATATAACGGGTTGGGCTTCAGTGCAAACGACAACATGAGTAGGGGAAAAGTTATTACTGTGTTTTTCGACCCATGAATTATATTATAAAGTCGTTATTATTTTTCTAAAACACAAAATTCATATTACACATAACCCGCCAGCTCACGATGGCAATGGGTAAAGGATAGAGAACAGTGGGTAGGGATGGAAAGGTAGAGGGATGGTGGATATGGTAAAGAACATAAATCTGTTTAATGGCCACAATTTAGCCACCCCTTACCACGTTCACTTTTTAACAACCCCTGCCAGTGTAGTGTATATATATATATATATACAATTATATTGCTCCGATAGCCTGTTAGTCGATGAGAAGAAGGAAAAGAAAAAGAGAGCTTTTTCCATTATTTTTTCTGTCGTTATTTTATTACCTATTTCGATTCTCAAAGTCACATAATGTAAACGATCCTTTACGATTAATAATCAATCACTACTCTAGTGTTTTATTTTAAACATTAAATTAAATTCTAACTAACGTGGTTGCCAATATTTGTTTTGTTTTTCGGAATATTTATATATTAGCTTCGACAATATTTGTAGTATAACGAAAACTACCATATGGCCACTATACAATGAAAATTTTTTCATTATTATTTACACGTAAAAAGCAGTCTGTTAATTATGTCAATTCATGTGTTCATTGCACAGAACTTATTTATACAATAGAAAATTAATTGTGCTTAAAATAGGTCAATGAAAAACGTATACACATGCACATACACATATAATAATATATTTTTTTAATTCTTTTAAACGAACAGTGAATCGTAACATGCTAATTAAATATTATTCTGAAAATAAAATTAAAAACCATTTAATCTGGTTTTCCTTTCGATTTTATTTATTAAATTAATTTGATGTTGGTAATATATTTCCGTATTTTTCCAATTTAAAGGTTTATATTGTTTTATCGAAAATATACACAAAATCTTAAAAATTAACATATGACCATGAACGTATATATTTACAGTAAACTATAGTACAAGGCCAAAGTATTTTTCGTTTTTTTTTTTATTTTTTTTTTATTCTCTTTATTGACGAAATAAAACAAGCATTTATTTGTTCAAGTGAAATCCAAGAAGTTCTACAAATATTAGTACATACGTATAAGGTGAATGAAAAGAACAAAACGAGTTATGGTCTTAAATCATATTCTATGATGTAATAGACGACATCAAAACTATTAGCTGAAGTTATTAAACTCATAGTATTAATGATTTTATACTATTCTAAAAACTGTATCGATTTGTTTTGGCTGAAAATGTGACTCTCGTTATTGATTATTTTTTTAGGAATTATGTTACACCTCAAAGCGCATTTTCGTAGTGACCGGATACAAATAAAAAAAAAAAAAACAATATTATGAACATTTAACTTTAGGATTTTCGTGTTTTTTTCATCGACAATATCGATCGATATGATATTATGGAAAACCACGTAATGGTATGCCATCGTTCTCATCCGAGTCGGATTCGGTTACACGGTTTAGTCACAGTTTGGTTTTGGTATAAATAAGAAAAAATCTTATTGTAAGGGAAAAAATGAACTATCGACCATTACCAATGATGTTTCATGTATTTTGTTCTTTGCATTTCCAGCACCGTCCTATTACGTTACATAGCAATTGTGACTAATTTAAATTTCAATCATGGATGAGAAAATAATTATGTAACCGAAGAAGTTATAACCAATCGAGAGAGATAACAATATAACGGGAAATCAAATATTTTCGCACGGATATCCTAAAAGATTACTTATGTCATCTGCAGTTATAATAATATTCTAATGTTTTTTTAACGTTTAATGTGATAATGATTTCGGCAAATAATGTCCTCGAGAATAAATATAAATAATTATATAACAAATTTAAAATTATTTAAAATAATGTATTATATCTGATCTTATTACATAAAATATACGTTATTTTTAAATTAAAATAAAAATTTAATACAACATACAATATACGAGATAATATATCAGATGTGTAAAACATATAAATCATAATCTAGAAAGCTATTAACACATTTAATGTATTTTATGTATTTGATTGGATATTGATAATAAAAAACGGCCATCAAAGCCCATTTGTAAGTAAATAAATAACTTTTCTATTTTATACTCTGGATGAAAAAAAATAATAAAACTGAAAAGACATTTTATTGAATTTCAAAGTGAAATAATTATCTCATCCACGCACGTTTAAAATGTGTTTTCCGTGCACAGGTAACTTGTTTAATGTTCAATTTCCTTTAACAGAGTATTTACAGAGCAAATTCCATTTTCCACGGCAACCATTAGGTCTGTAATAGCTGCAATATTCTCGTTGTATATAATATACACTATACACAGTCGTCCGATGTGTATTTATGTATTAGATCCAAACAATCTTATATAATATTATATACGTATAACGTACATTCAGTATAAAATATAAATTTAGTTATTATATGGTCTTGTATACGACGGTCATCGGTATATTAGTGACGTCAAGAGTCATCCGTAGTGGATAAAAATAACAAATAAATTAAATAACGACAAACCGAGGATTCTGGATTTATTTCACGTGCTATTGGCACGTTAATCATTCCGTTATTACGATCTCTCGCGGTAACCGATACTAACACGTGGTATTATTACGGTAATATCCTTACGAGAGAAATCTCCAACGCACTGGCACAAGTATTTTATAATCATCGAGCTATTGTTCGTATCATATAGGAGAGCACGGTTATATGTAGCAGATTCAATATTTACACTACTGCGACGGTGGCAGCAGTAGAACACAATACCTACTATGCGTAAGTAATATACATATGTGATCTGTCCGATTATAAAATATATAATAATATGTTTTGGTAAACTTTCTCTAACCGGTTACCGCCTACGTGTCACGACAAGTCCTTGACTCGTGTGTGTTCCATTTCTTTTTTATTATATCATACGCCGTGCGGTATATTTCTTTTAGCCGACTGCATTACATTACATGTAATATACACTACATACGAACGAGCAATATAAAATAATAATATATAGGTCTTCGGCGATTATCCAGACGTCTAGACACAGCAGCGGAACCTTTCGCGGTGCGGACCAAGGAAAAACTATTTTCTGAACACACGATTGTGCAGGAAAACGGTTTAACTGGACGGTGTAATAGTGTGGTTACCGCACGCGAAAAAATTACAGATCATCACTGGTATATTTGGTAATATTTACTGCTTTTCTTCATCGGTTTTTCTTTTATTCTTTTTTTTTTTTTAACTTAAGGTAGACGAACCAGTAATACCTACACGTTGTTTCACGGTATGTTTTATAATGCATGAACAAATATCTAAAACTAAATCTAAACTTTCTGTTATCTTTCCAAAATCCCGAGAGAGCTTAACGGTATTAAGACGGTTATGAGTTAGTTTGCCAATTGTGCTCAAGCCATCCATATACCGCGTACATACGTATATATGTACTTATATAAATTGTATATACGTGTTTATATATATATATATATTTAAATATATATATATATATTCATATGTGAATGTGAAACAAGCATAAATGGAGTAAACATTTATAATGAGATAAACCTGGTCGAGAGGACGGGAAAAACTGGGCTCTTTGACAAGAAGAATGCAATTTATGATAACAAAATTAATGTTGGTCGTTATTATATTTTGTAGGTCGAAAGACGTCACTCTGATCGCATCACGTCGTACATTCATCGTCGCCGTAGTAATATAATAATATTAATAATAATAATAGAAAATATAAATGTATTATCCGTCGGATAACATACAAACGAAGACATTTTTTATGATAACCATTCGCGTAGCGCACAAATATCATAATCGTATAATCAATGGTCCTAGTAGATTATAGATCTGTTTAATCGTGGTTGCATAACATGCATAAATTGTTATTTTGATTTACACGCGCCTGTGGAGAGCCGGTGAAATGAGCAACAAAAACGTTGCGGCCATACCGTCGAACAAATTTCCTCAATTCTGTTATTCGATTATGGGTACGTGTACCAACGATAACCATATAATACTATAATATTCCGCTTTACCAAATATATCATATATATGACATATATATACATTGTATATTTATATATGTAATTTTCGTTAATAGGTAGGACATTAAGTTATTTAAGTTGAACGTCTAGTCGAATATAAATATTATATCAATCATCGTCATTATTACTATTGATATAAATCGATTATTTTATCTTACCACTATGAAATAATACGTTACAGTATTATGTAAATTAATCAGCCACAAAAAATTACATTGATTTGTTCAATCGGTTTCGATCCACGCGGTCGTTCTTACGATATGCTCAGTTATCAGTGCACCACCACTCGTCCGGGACAAAGATAAAAAAATATTTTTGGTCGGAAAAATAGATGCTATTATGCTCTTCTGGTCGAAAAACCCCGACGTTTAATCGCATTAAAGGTTACAGAACGTATGTCAACACGTAGGACTCGGTGCCTACCTGTTAACGCTTAAGAAACACGTATCTAGTCCGAACCCCCTCAAAAGCTGTAAAAGTAATCACAATAATGTCCTGTTTTGATACGTTCGACTTGTTGCAGCCGGCCTAAGCGGCGTGGTGATTGGATCGGTCGTCGGTTGGAGCTCGCCCGCGACCCAGCTGATGATGAAGGGCAACGATGAACAAAACGAAGACTTTGGCAGTAACGATGGCGTCACATCTTCCACCCCGTACAACCATATCGCACAGGACGTCTTGGGTTACTTCTTCCTGGGGTCGGCGGTGGGCGGTCTTGTCCAGGGCGCGCTGAGCAACGCGATCGGGTGTCAACTGTCAATAGTCGCGTACGACGCAATCGTGCTAGTCGGCTGGTCCACCATGTTGTTGATCGACGCATGCCCCGCCACTTCCTGGGCCGTTTGGATTGGCCGATTCGTCCAGGGGTTCGGTGCCAGCGGCCTCGGCTTGTCCGTCGCCACGTACATTACACACGTCGCCGACTTCGACATCAGAGGTAAGTTACAACCTCTCGACCGACGATCTAGCCTAGTCAAAGGGTAGTCGTCGAACTTTTCACCGTTCGCTGTATATGATGAAGGAAAAGGTTGAATTTGATTGGTGGGCACTCAGTTTGTCCGTCGCCAACGATGACGCGACACGCGGCGACGGCGGACGCACGCACTCGTTTATGCGATAGTAAAATGCACTTGCATGATCCCAGAACAAATACATACTGTTTTTATTCCTGGGCACGTGAAAAACATCGCTGCAGCAGTAGACCCAAGGGCGTATTTATATGTATTCCGCGTGTAGGAATGTGTAAAATTACAGCTCTAAATAACTAAAATATTGTACCGCACTAATTGAACTATCATTTTATTGCCTACTTTAAGATATATATGATATTAATTAGGTAAGTATGGAAAACTAATTGCATTTAAACGTAGTATATAAATACGACACTGCGTAGGTCAGTGCACAGTAACAACGGTTAATAACAATGGCAAATCGCTGTAATCACGTTATAAAATCATGTTGACGCGAAACCGACGGGAGAAATGATCTGCGGCGACACACTAGCTACGACTGCATATTATACTGTCATTGCAGGTCGGGCACACATGTTCCATCAGGTGTACGTGTGTTTCGGCGTACTGTGTTCGTACGTTCTTGGTGCCGTGTTCAGCTACTCCAAGCTCGTGTTAGCGTGTATGGTTTTGCCAATGTTGCATTTGATCGTCGCGTTATTTTTGCCCGAGTCGCCATGCTACATGTACATGCGCAAAAGTTCCCCGACCGAGGTAAAAGCGACCATGCGCAGGATCAAAGGCGACGAGTTTGACACGGACGCGGGCTACCTCGCTCTCCGGGTAAATCTTCGGGTTCGATCATTGTTCACGGCCGTCCGTGTACACTGCGAACACGACGGAGAAGGAAAAATTGGCGGGTTATTGAGCTCTTACCGTTTGTTTCTATCATCCCCGTCTCGCAGAAGTACATGGAAAGCTTGGATATCCAGAGAAGTTCCAGCGGTTTTTACTCGGAGGCGGACGTATCACTGAAGAAACGTGTCCGACGAATCGTGGTGACCGGCATAGGGCTTATTATGTTCCAACAGTTGTGCGGTGCCAACATGATGATCTTCCGCGCGGAAGAAGTATTCGACGGATTGAATCCGGTCGACGATGCGCCTGTGAGAGCGCCGATCTATGCGATCGTCTTGTCCGCGACACAAGTGAGTATGGCGTTTTCTCGTCCGATGCCCTCCCCTCCCGAATACGGGATCTATACACGTTATAGGAACACATGGCTTATCGTCTCGACACGCGCGCAGGTCCTATTGTGCTCGATCTCAGTCGAGCTGGTCGAAATACTGGGCCGCAAGTTCATGTTGATCACGTCCGGCGTGGGCATGAGTCTTTGCCTGTTGGCCTTGATCGTCCACTATGCTCTACATACCAAAGACTGTTTTGAGTTTTCCGAACCCGATTGGCACAAGTACATACCAGTCATCCTTGTTGCCTTGTATACCTGTTCATATTCCATCGGATGGGGATCTGTTGTCATACTAGTCTATACGGAAATCATTTACTTTGACGTGAGTATGTTCACAGTACGTATAAACTTAAAGGTACTATATATGCCTGAAAAGGTGTACGTTGTTATGTTGTGGTTCGTGTTTATTTTAAATTTTATTAAATCTTTTTGTTTTTTTGTCATTACCATCGGTACACTATTAATAAGTAACCGCATTGCGCATACATTATATCACGGTGTAGTGAACATTTAAACCCTGTGCACATAACGATATGACAAAAATACGCACACAACATGTTGTTTATAATAATAACAATAACATATCGATCGAAAAATATTTTCTACAATAATTTTAATAATATAATATAAATAAATAATAATAATAATAATTATAGTACTATTGTTACAATAATTATTATTCATAGTCGTTTCTGAAAATGCAGCATTTACCAACATAATATATTGCGTAGAAATGGTTTTCGAGTTTAATCTACGCCTGCGGACAGTTTGTCATGTTTCTTCTGGTGTACACATTCTTCAATACAAACATCCTGAGGGGCAACACGTATGCACTGTGGATGTACACTGCGACTTGTATTGTTAGCGTCGCATTCGTATGGTGCTGCGTGCCAGAGACCCGAGCTCTGCGTCTGAATCGGATCCAAGCTACGTTCGACGACGAACGCAAGCGATATGATAGAAGTACTCAGCAAGCCAAAGTCGAAGAGTGATAAAAGTTGTCCTTTATCTGTATTATTGTATTGTATTTATATTATTGTTTTCCTCTCGAAAACGTTGACGACAAACTTCAGTAGTATACAGTGATGTACAATAAAATAAAATACGTCTTCACGTATATCTCTGTGCGTATACATAATTAATGAATGTTTAATTTTCAGTCGTTGCGGCCGACGTGGAGTGTTTGCATGTGTGTTTTGTCGTGTACAATTGGCTTATTATTGCCGGGTTGGTACAAAGTGGGGAGGGGCAGGAGGAGTACGAGAAGTACTATGGTTACAGGAGTGAGCCGAATCTCCGTAAATTTTCTCTCATTCTGTCGGCTGGATGGATCTCATTTATCATGTAATATCCCGTCCTGGTCCTCTACTCACCCCGAACGCCGCACAGCCATAACTCTCGACAACCCATTTTCCATCTTGCTGATGAGAAATAGTTTATACATACACAACAAAACGGACGGATATAAATGGCATCGTGTCAATCAAAAATTGTTTTCCAGCAGGGAGAAATTAAAAAAATACCTGAACGAGACAGCAAAATAACAATAATAATAGCTATACTAATAATGAATATTACGTTTTGTTACCGTTACGCACTACATACGAGTATACTGCACTACTGCCGTACAATAATAATAATATATTTTCAGTATTTTACATTACAATGTATTAACCGGGAATTATAAGTTGTGGCTCGAGCTACTGGCGTCGAGTTCTGCTTTTAAATAAACGCTTAAGACAGTAAACCAACCCGTTACACTTAATATCGAACAGAGGTGGATTGTAGTATAAAATATAAACATTGGAACCCACAAGTGAATCGCTCAAACGCTACGTGCGGTACCTATGAATCATACACAGCAATTGGAAATAAAACAATATATAGTCACACTCACAAATGATAACGGGGTCACTTTTGTTTGTTCACAGTATACACATACGACATCAGTGAAACATCACACACACAACACGTATAGTTTACCTGTAACAAAAAAATAATAAAAATCGATATGAGTACATTACATACATATAACGAGCGGGTTACACGCTGACACTTGCACACGCGCACGATAGGTATAACTAATTTGAACTACATTTGTCGTACCCTGCGCGTGTGTATCATTAGAACGTATTCATGCATTAGTAACGGCTTATTAAGCCTGTTTCGTATATTGTATGTTAAATAACAGGCAACAAGTCTTGACGTCTTCCACTAGGATACGCAAAGCTAATTATAAGAGGGAACTGATGGCCGTTTATTCTATTCGTACAGTGCGATCTCCGCCATTTCCGGACTTAAGAGATAATCCAATTCCTATTCCTATTAAGCAACCACCCCATACATGTACCCGCCGCTGTACAATACGAACCCGTTAACCCCGATTCGACGACTGTGCGCACGACGGTAACGATTAAATATACGCATAAATACGATATTAATACGATAAAGTAATATATTATATATAAGTGAGAGGATTAAAATGCTCTGGAAAATAGCTAAAAAAATTTAAAATGATTCAAAAATAATATAAAAAAATGCACAATAAAAATGTGTTAAAATTGTATTTATTAAAGATTAAAAGCGATTATATAAAAATCATGTTACGAAAAATATTTGATTGCATTTATTTAACATTAAAATAATAAAGTATTGTTATACATTTACTTATTAATTAACTTTATTTCAATTTAATTTATTCATTAACTTGTTAGTATCATTGTTGGACTCTTGTAAATAGAAACATTTCTTTAAACTGTTTTAATTTTGTACTATTTTTGATAAAATAGGTATATGAGCTGGTATGCTCGTATTTGTTAGTTATCAATTTAAAAAAATAGATTAAATACTAAACGTGCAAGTTTTGAGCGAACAGAAGCCAAAACGCATGATCAAATACTCTAGTATTTAAGAATTTATTGATAAATTCTGAAAAATGTACTAAAAACATTAAAAATTTCCTTAAATCAGCAAAATATGCACTAAAAATGCATTTAAAGTTAAAATTGTCAATAATGCAAAGTAAAAGTACATTCAATTAATCAGTATCAATTAAAATACATTTTCTGCTTATTTACCTACGTATTGAGACATTAAAAAAAAAAAAATGCATTCCAGCCCTAATAATATTATATACCAGTGTGTGTGGTATTATGTATCATTTCGAATATAGTATAAAATTCCAAAAACGTATCGATTAGATTAAGTATTGATTGACCCCTGCGTATACAATGTAAAAAATTCCCCTAAAAGACTATGCGAGGAAGTCGCAAAAACGTTTCTCTAAACGTCAAGAACAAATATAACAAAATACGATCTGTTGTTGAACGTTGGCGATCAATTTATTTTCAATACAAATATTATATATGTATGTGTGTAAGTTTGTATGTATAAAAAATAATATATGATAAATATTATGGTATTGTTCGTTATCGGTCATCGATGGTATATGGTTCTGCAAACAATGTATGAACTTGATGGGACAATGTGTTATTCGGTAATGGTAAATTTTATGGAAAGAATAATCGCCTGTAAGGCTAGTAGGAAGGGTAATGTGTCCGATATTGTTTTTCACTGTTAAACCTTAACTTCTCCTGAAGAGAATGATATATTTGTTATATTTTTTTTTAAATAAATTAATTTAATTTATAGCGGATTTAAATTCTGCGTTATGTTTGAAACACCGTATATAAGAGACATTATTGGTTGTACTCTTATAATAATATTCTCGTTCAATAGTATGTCCTCATATAAAACAATTTCACGCTTATTTCCTTGGCATTCGCATATAATATTGATACTAGCACGGGATCATGGAAATTGTAGCTCTGTCAATAGTCGAACAAGATCGTACATATACCACTGCAGACACGATGGTACGTGTATCATATATATATATATTTATATGATGGCACATAAGTATACACATTTATATTATATACACACAGGGATAGACGGGTAAAACACTGAAAGTTATTTTTGCATATTATGTATATTATCGAGAGAATCATGTCGGTAATATTACGTTCAGATGAAAAGTTTTTTAAGAACGCAGACAAATCTCCTCGGCCGGGGGTGCACGGGACGAGATAATGCGCTGCGGAGACGGAGCGCATTAAAATAAATAAATTCAAAATTCCATAAATAAAATCCACTTGGAAATAAGTAAATAATTCATCGAGGTAATTTTTGAATAATATCCAAAATGGTAACACGAAAAAAAAAAAATTAAATTGAATTGAATTGCAAATTTGCAGCTCTCTGTTAATACAATAACAACGCGACGGCGCCAGGGCATTGGCTTTTGCGTATGTTAATAACGGTCTATGCGTACACATAACTTCTATATAATACCGTAAAAATGAAAATTATTTTCAAAACAATATAGCTTAAATCGTGTAATCAAAATAGTAATTATAATAATAATAACGTTTAATGCGGAGACGATTAAAATATTATAACATACGATTATAGATCGTCGATCGTCAAATGATACAATATTAACACACGATAATCGCGCACGCTCAAGTTTAATAACCTCTTCTCCGCGGCCGCGATCTGTTGTAATAACGTCCATTTGAATTAGTTTACTCGTACTCGCACATTGCGCATAGAATTTCATAATATTATGTTGATCGAGTCGTCGTACATGTGCAGATTATGATTCACGTGTGTACGTAAATAATATTATAATCAGATCATAATACCAGCAACGGGTGATGACGACGTGTGCGAGTGGAATCGAGTATGTGCGCTATAAGTGCGGCAAACAATATCACCGTTGATTAAATAAGTTTAATTGGATCGATGATAATACGTCGGCCCTGACGTACAATGAAATTATCGATCATACCACGGTTCGGTTGTCTTTTTCTTTTTCCGGGGACCCAGATGAAAAATCACGCAAATGCGTTTTGATACGACAAAATATTATATTTAGAAACGTGGCGTCGTGACGACTGTATAGGTATAGAGAAATACAAAAATATTGAAGTTTATTTGAACGATTTATACACCTTACATATATTACGATATAATATGTATGTAATAAATGTAGGTTCTCATCTGACGACGACAACGACACCTCGGGTTAGCATACTCACCTATATAATATTACCTTCTTAATTGGATCGACGTAGAAAGTCGTCACCGCGTGACGCAATAGTTCGGAGGAAACGTATTAGTATATATACAATACTTCTTAGAGTATTTTCTTCGACAATCGTCTCGTTAATGAGAACGTCTCGATTTACGCGTTTAGCATAATATCACACAAATGCGACTGGACGTATATTTTAATACGTAACGAGGGCTGAGAAGATGCAGGAAACAACTCTTACTGCCAAGAAACTATGGTCACTGTTATGGGGGCGAGGGAAATAGCAGATATGTTTAATATAATATCGAAGGAGAGTTGTTATTCGGGTCATTCGCACACTATGATTTATCTATTATATGTTTAAATTAAATTCCACCTTTCACAACCGACCCAGTTTTTTTTTTCTAGTCTTATCAAACCATTATCCAATTTCATTAGACGTTATTTATTTTTATTTTTTTGTATTACTATTTTTATTTTGCCCCCGTCATAATTATTACACTATCTAATATGCTATGTAAGTCAACGACAACACTATAACGATGTAGGGTACTGAGAAATCCACAACCACAAGGCATCTATGGCATATTTCTATACTATCTTAACAGACTAACGCGCGAGCGAGCAACGCAAACGAAGTTTTTGCGCAATTCGACGACAAATCCACGAACAAGTTGTCGTGGAGCGTCAACCTTCCAACTCCGATGCGAAGAAAAACAAAAATGAACGGTACTAACCCAGACTCATTTCGTATAAAATAATCATAATAACAATAACAATTATAATATCAATAATAATAATACTGTTTAATGATATATTATAATATATTATGTTAATAATATTGTACTATTTAATTCTAATATATCCTATTAATTTTGGTAAAACGAATGGTTTCACTCCGTTCAGCGTAGCTTGCATACGCACGCATTACACTATGGCTCCGCCTATTCGATGGGGGCTTTATAACAGCCAGCGCTCCCAATGCCTGTTAGAAACAAATGATCCGACTGAGCTTCAGAAAAACACTCCGTGCGATATTATGATCATAGGCTTGTTTACGGGAGGGTCGGGTGGGCACTGACACCCCTGGCAAAATATGCCTCCAACAAAATCCAAGATATAAAAATTCGTGCAATTTGTACTAATTACCTATCGACAGTTTCAGCAGAGTAAAAAAAAAGTAGTACAATGTACGTGTTTGTATTGGAGTTTTAAATGTATTTTTATTATTCATGTCTAAAAAGAAGTCTCATAATTTAAAAATTTGTCGTGCCCCCTCGGCCACCAAAGTCTGAACACGCCTATGATTCATGACGTAATAGCAACGAACACTACTTGTATCGATCCCCATCACATAATAATTATAGAGGAATGCCATCAGTGAGTACATCAGTATATACATACACATAATATGCATATATGCGGTTATATTAAATTCTCGTATCGAGTTTCAATATAATATTATAGAAAGTTGTACGCCGACCTATTTTCATATTGATGTATTGAAAAAGAAAAAAAAAAATCTATAAACAAATACAAAGATTTATCGTAAAAAGTAATATGGGGGAGGGGAATACTGCGATCCTCGAGATTATAAAATTGAAATATTATACAATAAACGATATTTTTGTAGATACAAATATGTGTGTACATAGTGTATCGGTTTTTACATACGTTCGATTAAAATTATCAGCGGGTGTTTCCGAAGTTACTTCGCAACTTAACCGCAGCTTAAATTGATTTTATGACCGTCGAAGAGAAGAGAATATTTGTTGGAATTATTCGTAATATGCACGACCGTATCAATCCGTGTTGAAATAAACTGTTGAAAAACAGTAATGTGTAAGTGATTTGTTATAAGTCAATAAAAACATATCAAGAACAAAAAATAATAATAATAATATGTTTACCATAATACGAAGCTATCGTTATCGATCTTTGAGATATATATAATATGACGATAATTATTACTTATATCATTGAGATATTAGGTAATAATAAAAATTCAATATTTGTTCGAAAATTGATAAAAATATTCTGGTTGAAATTAATAGTTTTCTAATGGGTCACGATTTTATAAGGCAATTGTCATTCAATTTCTTATCTACTTCAATATATACTTATAATAAATAATAAATTAATATTTTATAAAATAATGATTAAAAAAAACCAATATTATACCAGTAATATTAACAATTAGTCTGTAAATGGAAAGTAAAATAATTGTTATACATTTGTAACATACATTATAATACAAAAAATAAATGGAATGTAATTTACATAAACAAAAAAAAAAAAACCAGAGACGTAATTTACATATACAAAAATAATACCCAGAACGCAATTTATATTTCAAAAGTACAATGGGACACAACTTGCAGTCACCCCCTGTGGCGCATTGCCAGAGAACGCGATGGATTTCGGTTCCACAGAGTTCATCGGTTCAATTTCTTGTCCATCGGAGATGAACACCTCTGTCGTCCTATATGAATATTATTTTTATTTAAAATTTTTTCTTTGATTGTAGTTATTGTAATATTGTTTAAATGGTTTTTTTTTTTTTTGGAAAATCAGAGTACAGTTTACAGTTATAGCTGTTTAGTATATATATTTATAAAAACAAATATATTAAGAGTAGTTAAAAAAATAAATAAACGCAGTACACGTTCATTATTTATTATGATTGATACCTCTTAACGACGTAAAATTATTATTGGTAGTATATACAGACGTGTACCAATTTCTCTGTGCTTATAACCAGTTTCTACGGTAAACCAAATGTATGTAGTACATTTATAGTACCTAACGGAAAGTAGCACGTGAACGACACTATTTCCAATTATATTTCATTATTATTGGCATAATTTCATTTATGATGCTTCCTATTACGAGACACAACCTATTACTGGTAACCAACGTGGTTTGCAATCTATTCGTCAGAGAGGAGTGGAAATAATAACAGAAAAATTAAAGAAAAAAAATACTTAAATGGATTTTTCGTCGAACGTTTCCACAGTAACTTAAAATGTAAATTAATTCATAAAATTATTATTTCCAATGTTTGTTACACCGAATTTCATTCAATAATTGGATTATTCAAAAAAAATTGTATACCCAGAACGCGTTTGACGTTACATGAAGACTTTAAACATTACAATGTCCGTAGGACATAAAAAAGCACTACGCATACCATATATGTTCAAAGAACAATATTATTCAAACTTTTGTCATGAGTGTTATGAGACACATGTACCGTTGCAGAAGTAATAAAATGAGATATTTAATTGTAATTAAAAAGGAATTGCCAACAAAGTAGTGAATAGTGACTAAATGACGTATCTAGGTCACCGTAAGATTTTCATAAAAAGTCGGTTAAAGAACACAATGAACGTTAAACAACGAAACGGAAGTCATCGCATACATATTTTAATTAAAACAATTTATTATTATATTGTTGTTTGTCTAATCGAAAATTTGAAAGAATCTCATTAACATTTGTATAGACACCGTCTTTAAAAGTTTAACGTTATTATTTTCCCTGGGCCCCGCTGCGCCCGCAACCCGAAAACATACCTCCACAACCAAATATTAAACGACAAGGTGCAAACAGTAAAACCACTCCCCCTCTCTTTTCAACGATCGTCTCCGTGTGATTTCATAACTTACAGAGAAAACAAAGTCTGTGGTATATATGATATAGTAGCAATCTATAACGGTCACAACACCGTTTTCATTTAATTTTTTAAAACCTCCTCGTCTAATATCACACCTACTATACGATCGTTAATTATTAAAAGTATCAAAAAATAAATTAAAATCAGAAAGAAGCCCTTATGAGCATACGGTTTATTGGGATCTGTGTTTGAAGTGGAATGCATATGTAATATTATACACATCACTTCAATCATCACATAAAAGAACACAGCGTCGTATAAGAGGGGATAAGAAAAAAATCAATAAAACTCCGAACCCTCATCGTTGTTGTCATGTAACAGCTATATAATACACGGTGTATTTTTATTTTATTTGTATATTTTCACCCGATTAATTTATTATTATTAAAAATAAAACGATTTGAGAGGAGGAAAAAAATGGATTCCGGCATACCAGACCGACTTACACGACGTGATCGAATTTTCCATAAAAAATGGGGTACTTCTGAAGGATGTTTCAAAATTGTTTAGGGCTCCAAAGAAAAAACGAAAAACAACAACGATATACTATTAGTACTTGACTACAGTTTAAACTATTATTCCGACTGTCACGACGGCTAGATAGCGTTGTACGTTTACTTGTTCTCCCATATTGATCGTTCTTAAATAATAAGCACTTAGGAACGTTTGTATACATATAAACATATGTGTATAAACCTAATTACTTAAGAATTATCTCGTCGAAATGCAAATCACATTATTATGGTGTAACATAGAACAAATTTTAATTAGAGTGACGTCGTCGTTTATAACCTTATTCGACACACACTGGTTGGAATATATTCTAAGTAAAAAAAAAAAAATACTCACATTGAGAGACAGCAGCAACACAAGGTTTTAAATCATTGTTAGGGCCATTACATTGTCTCTTATACGAAAAATAGCTCTTTCCAACGCAACCGTGAATCGGATGATGAATAAATAGCAAACTTCGATTACGTTCGATTTCGTTTCTCAATTAAACAAATGTCCAATACGAAATACTTTTTAGTCACCTAAAATATTTTCAATCTATCTCATCTCAGTGCAATTATTACGCAATGATTATTACGATTTGCGATGATAATGATGATGTAGTATATCGGTGGTCGTGAATCGGTATTCGTCCTTGTGAATATCCCATGAAAAAAATCTCCGATGTAAAAAGCGGTAAGATACCGACGACCACAGTGTACCACCTTAGATAGCGGGGAATCAACTACGTAACCTGCAAAACTTTTGATGTGTAAAGTATGTATTTATTATTGAGTTAGAAAAAATTCGCATTGGCAAAAGTAATTACGGTGTACAAAACTTTAATATAAAAGCTACAACTTGAAGAATTTATTCGTTATTAAACATTAAAACTTTGCTACTAACATTAATCTAAAAGGAAACTTTTCGTTGGCCCAGGGAGGGATTGGCAGAAGGGTGGATGGGTCAGGGGAGCTCGACGGTGGGGGTGGTCTGAGGTGGTGCGCGAGGAGCTTTTGGCCCCGGACGTAAAGTTTAAACTTAAACTATCAAAACTTGCACCGTAAATTTCATCCTTACCGTGGCAGCTTTTAATAGAATGAGATTTGGAAAAGACGTGCAACACGATTTTCTCAGAAATAACTCTTGGTAGACGGCATGCTCTATCACCCCTTCCCCTCACTCTTTTATTTCATTTTGTGGTCGTGTCATTCACGTCGGCAACAGCTTACTCGCTATCTCCATACATCATCAATTGGCAGGAAAAAATTCATCAAAGTCTCTCGGTATGTTCGTCGTGAGCAGTGAATGAGATATACACCGATAGTGGACATATCACACTAATAGACACGATCCGAATTAAATCATTCATCCGGTCGAAATCATCGATTTTTCGAACCCAACCGATGAACTATACACTACATAGTTTCTTCGACACTTCAATTAGCTTTATAAATATTATTTTCTCGCGTGTAGACACCCAAAAACATTTTGATTCCACGCCTGCCGCAAATTATTACCATACAAATACTTCAAACTTAAAAGTCTTAACGAGTCACGTAAAAATCCTTATAATTTGACGTCGTTATAGTTCTTGCCACGTTCATATAGGAGTTTATTCATCAATACGTGTGCATAATGTTATTATGGTTGGTGCGAGTGATGACGTGCTGTCAATGTTTAATTAAAATGTTTCTATTTTCAGTCGGCTTTATGTGTGTTTTGTGAGTTCCCAAAAACGTGAATGGCTTTCGGGGACGAGGGACATGTAGCGCAACTGAAGTTTGAAATAACTTTCCATTGTTTGTTAAACGTTGGGTCCGCAGTCATGGAGCAGGAAGATAGACGGAAGATCGTGCGGGGGCGGGGTATCGGGTCGAGAAATACGACGGATAAAAAGAGCCGATGATGAGAGGGTCGGAGAGGTGTATACTAGATGAGGCTACGCGGGAACAGCGACTTTACCGTGGCATGTTAATGGTTCTTAATTAAACCTGCAGCAACCAGCCAGTCGTTCTTTCAAATCTGGTTGAATTTTAACGACGTGCTTTCCGATTCGGATCATACAACTCAAAATATGGTTTAATTTTAATCGTATTACGTGGATACAAACTTTTTTGCAAGAAACATACGCACGTGACGCCTCGCTACTACAATGCTCTACTGCACCATTACACCGCTGAAGTACTATTATTACATGCATTATGTACACACACACACACAAACACACACACATTATATATTAACCACGAGGATTATCACAACGTATACACTCCGGTTGTCGTGACTTCACGAATTCAAACGATTGTGCACGTGCGCGCAAAACAGATATATTATAAAAAAAAAAATCATAAGACAATAAAGTCAAAACAATGCGAGTATACACAATACAGTGATGACGAATGTACGACGATTTCGATGTCACTGCTGGACACATAGTCTGAATAGATTCACACAAGTCGATGAAATATAGATAATAATATTAACAAACAGAAATTAAGTTCTAGGTTTGCTTTTACTCAAATCGAACGCTTTGCTCAGTACATTTATAGTATATATGTTACATTGTCTGATTTTCATAATCTAAAAACCTTCGTTCGGAAGTCATGTGCATATTTTGTTCGAAATCTAGAACCAGCATTCATTATAAATCGTGATTCGATTTATTATTATAGAGCACTTGTTTCTAAATAGTTATTTTATCGTACGTTTAAATTCGTTTGATATTTATGCTATATGTAATGTGACCCGATTTAGGACTTCCGGAAGACATGGTCGAGTGCAACCTCAATTTTCATATGCACAATTTTATTTGAAAATGTCTAAGACGTCTCTTTATAAGTTAATATGATAAGTAATAATGAATAATAATTGATATTGAAAATAACTGGCGTATCAGTATGAAAGGAGATGGTAACTATTAGGATTTCGGAATATTCATGTAAGTGTATATAGTAGTAATATACAGGGGTGTGGTTATCGACTAGATACATCGATTTAGCCAGCAATTTATTATTATATCTGTCAGTAACAATGATAAGACACTGAGAGCGAAGTAATCGAAAAATGTTTATTAATTGTAAAATCATAGAGATGGATGATAATATAAAAAGTAATAATAAAAAAATAAAAAAAATAATAATAATTTTAAATGTCACGATTGAATTGAAACTGGTTTCGTAATAACAGTTACTGAATTCTTTCCAACGATAGAAATGCCCCTTGTAATAATATCATTTGTTAAACTGGTTTTTTTCTCTTTTTCTTTCGATTGCCCTCTCTTTTTTCCATTATCCTTCTTTCGTACAAATATTCAACAAATCACACCTGGAGGAAAAAATATTGTATTTATATTTACTTATAAATATGTAAATATATGATATTTACAGCCAATTAAGAGATTTTTTGTCTTTCCAAATGTTATTTATAGCATAAGTAAAAAGCGTTTGATGAGAACAGACAACATTGGTAAGAATATTAAAATTCACAAGATATTAATCAGTTTATTTTAATCACCTACGCAAAGATTTAACACTTCCGGAGGACATCAATTAATTCAAAAAAATATTTATATTTAAACTTTATCGATTTGTCATAATATACACATGTGAGGATACACACATAGCTTATATTTTTATATACCTTTTTTCGAACACTATATGATTAAAATCATGTTTTTACAATGTTTACGAATAAACGTTACATAATAACGAGAAATAACGAATAATATGTTTATCTGAACTCACGACACCTAAATACTATGGTATAAATACACGGACCCATCTTATAGAAGGAAAAATATTACTGTTTTTTAATTAATATACGTACCTTCCCGGTATAATGGTCACTTTTGTGACATGACAATAGACATAAATGCGGAGACAACATCAACTGTTTAAGTAACGCCTGTTCATTAAAACTCGTTTAATGCTTGTTGGGTTAAAACCTTGAAAGAAAATAATCGAAAAACAAAAATGATTTACAATATTTTAAAATCATGTTATACCGATCAGAAAAAATATTTTTAATGTATCTATGAACTTATAATATTGTGTGGAAATTAAATGCATTTAGTATTTTTAAAACGTTCAAAAGCAGTATTATGATACATTATACATTTTATGGAGCAACTAGAATAATAATATATATTATGTAGTACAATCGGATATACTATAATAATAAGGTTCTGAATCTCACAATAAAATCATAAATTAATTTAAATACTTTGTTTTTTATTTTATAAAATAATCGAAGTTGAAAAAACAGTCAAAAAATTGTATTCCACCAGTTTTTTTTTTGCGTTTCGACAAAAATTCAAGACGAAAAATAATAATTGTCATTTTCTCCATTACACTAATCAAATTAATATCTCACTACAGTATATTGTTACCCATTGTTTTGTATTTACTAAAATAATATTTTTTGTATAATAATAATAAAAAAAAACAACAAGATATATTTTATAATTTAAACAAACATTAAACTTTTTTATTCTTTTAAAAAAACATACATCATATTATTATTGTATTTAAGTAAAACTTCATACAAATATTTGCTTTATCGATTTATTATAATGGAATTATTTTATGTCACTATATACGAGGAAAACCGTTTATAAAAATTGAATTTATTACATATTGAATAGAAAATTAATGTATGTTAATGCATCACATAAATTGTTTGTCTAATTAATTATTTATCAATAGTTATAATTTAAAGTTGTGTATATTTTTTGTAAGCTGCACATTTTTAATATCATAACTTTCATGTGTACACTAGTCGTACATACGTGTTCATATGATTTAACAATATATTTAAAATGCGAACCGAAGTTGTATACATGTTTACATAACCATGGAATTTTCAACATTAACATATTTTTTTACATTAAGACTTATTACAACATGTTACATATAATATTTTATTAAACCCTAATTCATCTATTACAGTAAATAGCTAGTTGGAGTCCAATCGCAAAAAAATATAATACTGAAAATATATTGAGAAGGATATTCTTGTATAAATATGTGTACTTTATATATTTTATACATTTTCGTAATTATACGTTATTATAAATTATTTAAGTTAATTACAATGTCATAAGTGTGTAGATTTAGTGTATCATTTATTACGGTACATGTAAGATTAAATGCAAAATTATTAATTAATTATAATACAATATCCACACACACACACACAAGAGTTCGTATAAATAAATACATTATACATGTGTTATATAATATTATGAGTTTTATTATAATGAAGTATTTTGTTATAATGATGGAGGCCAAATAAAATTACGATAGTATAAAAAAAAAAAAAAATTTCAATTGAGACACGGTGCAATAGTAAGTGTTCAGGACTGCGAACCTTATCGTTATATATCATTGTATCAAAAAGCTAGGCTTCATTGGTAATAATTAACTATGGTCTAAGTATTAACTTTCATTAATTAATAAATAATAATGAAAAATGTGATTATTATTATTTTTTTATTATAAAAAAAACCAATTTACAATCAATAAAGAAATGTTTAATAACGAATTTCCTATAAACAATATAATTAAAATAACATGAGTTACGTATTGAGGAACGAACACAATGGTAATACCATTGATTAAATATACAATTGTATATTGTATATTGTATATTTAATCAATGGTAATACATATTTTACTAATTTAATAAATCCCTACACTATTTTTGTTTTAATTTGCGTGATAGATTTTTTGGGAGATTGGCCGTGGGCATATGGGATATTAGAATATTTCCATGATTATTTACATTTTGGTAGAATCGTTTGTAAACTATTTTGATCAGTTCAGTGGTAGCACTTATTTATAAGTCCTTGTGTAGGGAAAGGTTAAAAACGTACCACGGTGCTTTAGTAAGTAGCCACAACGCAATTGATTGGAATGCCTCAATTGGCCTGATGTTTGAGGGTCTGGCAGGACCCCAAAGAAATGATTCATTCAAACTGAATTCCGGTTATATAGTCTTTCTCTTTTATAATTTTCTTTCAAATATTTTTAACCATTGGAACTCATTGTATAACGTTTACAAAATTTCAATAAAACAAAAAAAGAAAGATATGATTGAAGAAAAATCGAATTAAAAATGACATGACACTGAGCATTGTAGTCAGCTGTAGAAGAATTATATTAAAAAAAATTATCTAACAGTCAGCTCCAGGATGATGATGTAATACGACATATTATGATTTTCCGTGTAAACTATGCATCAATTTTCACTCGAATTTCTGGAAAAACAAGTGACGCAATTTTTATCGATGAGGTTCGGTATTTTTTTTTCGGTTCTTACACACTACGCTGTTGATGAATTTTAAGAACAATAGCAACGTTAGAAAAACAATAATAACAAATAAAAAAATTATAATAATAGTAAAAATACCATACTAAAATGTAACGACTACGATTATTGTAATTTATTAGAAATCGGAGCGCTAATAATTTACTCAACGAAACATTTTTATTTTTTATTTTATTTTTATCTACATTTAAAATAAACAACCGGTTCGCGTTAAAATTATATTAAATTCTTTAAATACGAAATTGTATTATACTAGTTTTCGTACATAAAAAATGTTTTATATGCACGTAATTATTGTTATAGTACATACATATACACGTTTTGACTATTTGAACACGTTTCATGATTACTTACTAATGATATTATAATACGCACATCATGATATAAATTCATTGAAAAACAAATAAAAAGAACACTGTGAATCCCATTGCTGTTAAACGTGAACACCAAAAAAAATATGATTTAAATTTTAATAGAAAAAAAACAGTGAAACACATTGTATACACAGAACGTTTTCGTATATATTTTCTACTTGTATAATGTAATGTTTTGTAATTCAACATTGTAAAATGTCAAATATATTGAAATAATTGATAATAATTAATACAAAAAATATATATATTCTGAATTTTTCGAGATATCGACGGATTCGACAGATTCGTGAAAACCATTGTAATCACACGCATGGAAGAAGCGGAATAACATCGCACACGATTTGCTGAATATTCGAAAAGCCGACGACACACAATATGGTTCGTTAATGATATTGTAATAAATTTCATGTCAAACAGACGTTCAATAGACGAATAATATGAATAATAGGTAATAATGAGTATAATAAACGAATTTCACAAGAAATTTGCTAGTGCGAGTATTACCTTTTACTATAACAATAGTAAATACCGTACGACTATGCGTTTTTTAAACGTTCCCAAGTCTGATAACCAACTCTCTTGGGTGTTTAATAAACACCAGGGAAAATTATCATACAAAGTGTGACGGTACGGAATTTTACATGGTATATTTATTTATTTATTTATTTATTTACTAGTATATACTGCTGGTGGTGTGACGTTAATAAATAAATAATAAGTACGTAATGTGTCATCGCCCAACTATCGTTAAGTTAAATAAATTTCAATTTTTGACGAATACGCGAAGTATAAAATTATTGCTCAAAACTGCGTGATGACGTTTGTTGGAAACGACGGTTTTGTTGTTTCAACGCTACGAGGAGGTTTACGTTGCGCGTTAATTTCGGACTGGTTCGTTAATATTTTCGAAACATAAACGAACCACGGATTCACTCCCTATCTAAACATCTAAAAGCGAAATGCCAAATTCTAAATAAATGTATATTGTGTTTTAATGTCACTCTTAAAAACAATTGATCGGAGAAGAAACGTAAGAAATCTGATTGATGTATAGGTATAGAGAGGATATTATGACAATGGAGTAAAATCCAGGTTTACTAATTCGTGCATATTTTGTCCAAATACTGCAACAGTGTAGACTCGAATACATTTAAGATCGCGGCGACGATAATAATTACATACTATACATACGCGCACTAAAAATTGCGTAATCGTATCACGGAAAACGACAAAAATGTACACGTGGGTTACTAGTTTTACATAAATGTATTATGTGTTCCGGAGAACCTCGAAATCTAAGCTAATCGCAAAATGTCGGCTTTAATGGTCTGAGTAAATCCCGAAATGCAAATATCCATTTGACAACTTCATACATTATGTAAAAATAATTAAGCGAGTCAATAACTGGAATCCAATACATTAAACCATTTTGATTAAAAATGATCGAATAGTAATCGTATGGTTTTTTCGTAAGGTGGTTTATTTTTATCAGACATATATTGCACTACTGCGTTATAGGATTTAAGAAGTTTTTAAAACTATAAGTTCGTATAGATTTATAGATATTTAAAAATAAGTTTTTTATTTTTATCTAAAAGAAATATAGTATAAAGCTTGAGAAAATTAATTGAATAATTGGATTTCGCAGGATTTGCACGATATGAATGATTCTCGACATTTGTCTTGATTTCTAGATTAGCCAGTAACACAAATGATTATACAGATGTTCGGGAAATAATATTACCACATAATAGGTACATTGTTCAATTTAAAACCGTTGAAGGTCCAACTGAAATGACTACAGCTATGTACTACACACAAAGGCGAGTGCACAAAATTCAGGACGACGAAAACGTTGAAATCGTTCGTGTAAGGGGACGAACATTCGCACGACCTACAACACACCACCACTGTCTTCGACGGGGGTTGTTTTCTTTGTCTATCTTTGCAGCGGTCGTTTGTGCAGCATAAAGACGAAGTCAAAGGACAGTGGAGATATCGTAGTTATAAGTGACAGTGAAAAAATATATATCGATGTACAAACGAGTTTATGTTGTTATTATCACTGTAATACGAGTACATTACGTCGGATTCTCATCACTGTTGAGTGGGGGTGAGGTGGGGAGGGAATGTTAACGAGTCGCGTGAGGTCTATTTGGCTGGCCATGTATTTATATACACAGCTACAGCAATGGATTCAGGAGGTTATAAATCTCCAGTAATAGATCGTTTCAAAAGACGACGTTATACACTTATAATATTTGAATGCGGAATGATATAGTAAGTTATGTTACGAACAATTGATCGTGTCGTCGTTACATACGATCCGTACGCTCACTCTCGTTACCTACCATTTTATTTACGTTTAGTCTCCGAGCATTACAATCACATACAGCATAAAGTGGTATTGGTATACGATGGTGGGAGTAAGAAGGGGTGTACACGCAAATGTTTCGCATTGTTCTATATGGCTGCCGCCACCATGTAATTTATTCCTTGTCCGACGCAATTTTTTATCTCCCCGCACACATCCCACTCCGCTCAATTAACTTCCCCTTGTCTACCACTTGGAGCCGGGGAAGTAGCGAAGTCGAAGTAAAATAAAAATAAATGAAAATCATCCATCGTAATATAATATTGTACATTTACAATTGTACACACGTATAATCTCCCCGGAGCCGGTTTCGTAACTAAACTGGTTGATTGGTGTACGTGCGCGAGTTCATGACCGGCCTGCGTATTATCTACTGTCCTCGTAGTAGCCGCAGAACCGCGATGCTATATGGAAATTTTAACAGAATCGCGGTACATGACAAAACTATTGCACTATGCGCGTCGTAAATACAATAATAGGCCGCTGCGGCGTGCGTTGGTTATCGTTAGACATTTCGTCCGAAAACAAATTGAAATCGTTGATATTTCTCCAAAACATTAACACAGTCGTTATCAATGTACCTGTTCATTTTTCGTCGCAAATCTATAACGTCACAATGAGATATGATGAATATCATACCGCAAGAATAAACTCTGACAGTTATTGGCTAGGACTTTTAAACGAAGTTACCCGGACACGAATAAAATATAATGATGTACAGTCACAATAAAATTATTAATGTCACGTCGACGTTAAGTATAAAGTAAGTTACTAGATCCCATTCATAGTACAGAAATAGATTTCTTCTTGTCTACGATTCGTTATTATTATTCCATTGCATACAATGTTGTAGTGCAGTGAATCATTCGATTAACGAAGAATTATCAAATTTATACATTTTTCATTTGTTTCGTTTCATGCTTTTTCGATATCAGGGGAGTATTTTTGTGGCTTTTCGCCAAATGAGACGGACGAGAGTGAGCTTCGGAGCATGTCGACCATTCTCCGTGGGGGAGATGGTTAATGGTAGTTCGGTCTCGGGTACACATTCACATTACGTACATACGCGTGTGTGGGTTTGACACATTATTATCTGTTACTTATTCGATTTTTAAAAATAATATCGTCGTACACGTAGAATACGCGGTCATCGTTAAACACAATAACAACTACAAACAACTAGGTCTGACAGTGCATGTGTGTATCGACGTAGAGTTCATCTGGTTTGGTCTAGTACATGTTTATGTGCGTGCGAGTGTATATGTGTACGATCCGAGCTCGTACATACGTGGCACGTACTTATTTATCGTTTTGTAAAATCATTGTTGTAAAAATGTGGTGTACACAATCTCTCGTCTGAATACATTACAACAAGCACAATAAATCGACGACAGGACACGTCAAATAAATTGATATTCCTATTTAAATGCAAGCGGGCCTCCTGCTCTCCGTCCGTCATTCGTTAAATACTCCTTAATAATATCGTAGATAAAAAAAAGGTTCCATTAAAAACGTATGGAATGATAATTTTCGGTTTGCAGACATTTTACACACTACACCTGCGCACATACATCATGACCAGTTGTGTATGCACGTATTAATTAGTGGGCAGCTTACATGCGTATGTGGGGCTAATAACACTGGAAGATCTGTACGAATACGAAATAAGTAACTGCAATTCGCGGTGGCATAATAATATTGTGTACGTATCCAACGCGTTGTTATCAGCGACCATCGCTCTGGGTGATCGCCGTCCGTTTTTGATTTTGCCATTTGAACATAATATTTCTGATAATGTTTCTCGATCCTTGATCATCGCCGATCCGACATATCAAAAAAACCAAGACGAACAACAACGACCAATCCAAAACGCAATGTCCACTCTAGGCACACCTCGTACACTGTTATATTGCATTACAATCATTGGATGCTACAATCTTGATTACTATTTTTATCAGTGCCGGTCGACTTAAAACTGCACTTAGCCTGCGGCACCAACGACAGTAGCTCATCTGCCACCCTGCATTGTAGTGTACGGTCGTGTACCTGCTGCGCTATATGCGCCCTCAAAACACGATCCTCCATTTCCTGCAAACGAAATATAGGAGTCCAATCTCCTGTTTATATGTCGTAAAGTTAATATAATATCATCCCGCAGCAGCTGAAGTTTACATTTTTGCTCCTGTTAATTAACCTTTTGCGAACTTGTTTATCTCGATAAATAATACTGTGTAGTACAATGATATTGTCTTTGATAAAAATATACGACTCCGTGTGGTTATGCGACAATGTGGTGTTGAAATTCTTGTATTGCATTACTATGTGCAAAAATATAACAAACGAATAACATAGTTTGTTTCCAAAGGAAAAGAAGGATTTTAGTTGTTAATAAAATATAAATGGATCGTATTTTACACCAACTGACGCGAAAAACATCGTAAAAAAAAAAAAAACAACAGCCTATTTGCAATTAACGTCGGTAATATAACAACAATTGTTCTCCCGACCGAGTTTACCCTGCGACTTTCGACGTTTTATATGCATATTATGTTCCGTAACATAATAAAATAATTATATTAAACAATGACACACGATATACACACAGTGGCGATAATATAAATGCAACCACGTGCTACGCACAAACCGCTGTTTAACATAATATCACTCTCATTAAATTTACAATGCCATATTATTTTATTTAAGTTCATATGTATAAAAAATGAAAAAAATCAAACAAACATATAAAAAAAAAACTACATACAATTTCTATTCTCTCCGTCTTCCGTTTAACTCAATAATACTAGAAATTCAATACGCAGGTAACCAACGAAATGTGTAAAATAAATAAAATAAAGATATACATTGATATGTATAGACTACGTGCGGTATATAATATGTTTTATTTATTTTATTTTTTGTACCGTGTGCAAAGTGTACGTTTTTATCGTAAACTACATTTTAGATCTAGATTTAATAAGAAAAGGTCAGTTTTTTGAACAAAAAAAAAAAGTAATAATATAAGACGTGCAAGGTTTTTTTTTTCTTATTTTCTTCTCTCTTTTTTTTAGCATGTATTTAATAAAAGGGTAAGAGAGCTCTGTACGCTATGTATATATATATATATATATATATATATATATATATATATATATGCACATTGTAACATTTTAATTAGTCAAATATTTTGATTATTTTTTTTCCAGTTCCAGCTCGGTTTTATACAAGATCCTTTTTCCTACCATATAGAAATTCATTTTTCGCACAATATACACTGAAAATTCTTCATGTGTGGTCTGAATGGCAAATAGGCTGAAGTGAAGTATATTTTCATTTCGAATGCATTCAATGCTAACTTATAAAGGCAATACTTCACTTCAATCAGACTTTCTGTGCTTCTCGTTAATCCCATATTATTGAAATGAATGAAAATGGCTAAAAGCCAGGTGCGCTCAGTGAAATTGAAAGGAAGGATTTACAAGATAAAACTTATAATGTTAGAAGCAAACAGTTATTATATAGTTTATAGTACAGTTCTTTATTGTTTCGCAGACAATATTAAAAAAGGATGGACGACGGCAACGTTTTAAAATTATCTTCAAAAATATTATCATTAATATATTGTGTCATTATTTAGCAGAACTCTTGTGTTATTGATAATTCGTCCAAAATTGATTGAAACTACTTTCACCGGCAAACACAAAGAAATAAAATATCAATATTGATGAAATCACAATAAGATTAATAAAAAAAAAAACCCCCATCGATTCTACTTTAATCCAATGAATTTTACCCAATGCATTAATGACAGAATCATATAATAACCTGAAATATAAAAGACTTAGGTGTTTATACAATTCTTATCAATTAACGTAACTAACATTTCAAGTCGAATAATGAAGAAAATAAAAAAACGAAAATGGAAACAATATATATTTTTATTAAATCGCAATTTGCATATACGTTATATATATATATATATATATATATACTTATACGGGTTTTCATTATATCTAAGATTTACATTCAAAGCGTTTGTTAAAAAATTATATTTATTCAAATCATTTATAATTACTCACAAGTTTTATCTGGATATACATCATTAAACACAATAATTTACGTTTAGTCGTTGTGGAGCCAAAAAAAATGATGATATTCAAATCTCAATTCTTACCTGTAAAAAAAAATTAAATATAAATTATTAATATAATAAAAAAAATAATATGTATAATTATTGTAAATTCCAATTATAATCGAAACCCGAAACCAAAGAGTAGAGTATAACTATATTATTATATAATATTACTCTTCAATGTAATATTTCTTTCGATAAATTGATAAAAATCAAAATTGCTTTAAACGTTAACCCTACGCCGTTAATTTATTATGGTTAATTATTAGTAATAAATATCATCACAGGTCATAGATACAATAGAAACATGGTATAATTATAAAAATACGACGGTCATAATGAAAATTATACAACATGGTATAAATGAAAAAATTAATCATTTTTTACTTATCACCCTACATCTTTTTTCTTATCTCCTCTTTTATTAATATAATTATTTATTTTATTCTTACTGTTTTTTTTATTTTATTTTGTTGTTCCAGTGGTTCGTATCGACTCGGTGAAAATATTTTAGCAGCTTTACAAGTATTATAAAACAAATAAGTATTCTTGCATTTACATTGTCATAATAAATTAATATTACGATGTTGTTTTTATTTAGAACTCAAATTTAGACCACGTCGACCATTTCATTAAATAATACGAAGTATTTTTTTTTGTGTGTTTTAATAAATTTAAAGGTTTCACTTACACACGCACACACACATGTATATATAGGCAGTCATATTTTTGTTCATTTGTTTGTTAATAAATTTATTTACACGGGTGTAATAATTGTAATTTATTTTTCCATTAGCAGAATTGGCAAAGTATAAAAATTCAAAGATAAGAAATCGTCCTTGGCGTGCGTTTTCTTAAAACCCTCAAATTTATATTCAGCCGAAACAGTGGACACCTAAAATTTTCTTCTGCAGTCCATTAAGGTTATTGCTAGAAGTAAAATGCGGTACAAGGGAGCAGGGGTGATTGGATAGGGCAGGGGATGTCGGGACAAGATAAAAACAATAACGCATAAATCAAAATGAAAAGTTTTAGTAGTGGCGTTGCGTATTACACACAAACAGTGGGTATTGGATGAGAAAAGTAGTTTTGTTATGGGTAGGGTGTTATTAAATGTTATTTGGAGAAGGCTTAGTAATTTACGAACACGCCGAACAGGGTGGGGGACCGAGGAGAGGGAGCCGCCGTGGTTCGAGGAACGGAAAGGAGGAAGGGCAGTGGATGGCCTGATATTAATGTAATAAATATGTTAATTTTGTCCTTGTTTCTTGCTCGAGTATAATGCTAAGAATAGATTGCGGGGTGAACAATACTCCGTGGCGTACGAAATCTCCCTCTCACTCTTACTCGTTCGCTCGCACGATTGCTCTGCCGAGCACCCACGCGATGCGGTCTCTCTCCCTCTCACTCGGTAATTATTGTAATTTATTTGAGGATTTTGAGTTGCTCGGCGATAAAACCTCGGTGGATTACATTTATATACAGTACCGAGCTTTACGCTTTTTATTCAATAGCTGCACTACATACACAAATATAATTTATACTTGTACATATTCACATACGTGTACGTATTAGTATAGTTTGAAGGACCTATGCTTTTAAAAAAATACAACTGATGACGGGAAGTTCATGTAGTATATAAAATTAGGATACATCACTATACCTGTAATACGTAATAATTTAAAATTGATATTTTAAACAAAAAAAAAATGATTATTTTAATGAGTTTGAATAAATAATTACCACTATAAATTCATTGAATATTGATAAAACGAGTTTCAGTTTTTAATGAAGTATTCATTTGAATTATTATTATTTTTAAAAAAAAAAAACTTATTTTAAACGTTTATATGAAAAAAAAAATACTAGTTATATATTTAATATTTATGATTTCAATGACTTCGTGTAAAAACTTTCCCAGTTAATTATAATATAATGAGTTGACCAAGTCAATAAGTACCTACTCTCAACCATTTTCAACCACAATTTCAATTTGTATAGTTACAAAAAAAAAGTAATGAAGCCTAGTAAATTATATGTAATTATGGAACGCATTATATATTTTTATTCTATAGAAATCGATTTAACTCGAAAAACAAAATTATTATAAAACTGTTCAAATTTATTAGCGTTCCTTTTATTCAAGATTAATTATATACTTATCTCTAGTTGTCATGTTCAATACGCCATCATAACTAAGGGCAATGTTTATAAGTGTATCATTAAAATTGTCATTTGATATATTATTATTTTATATTAGCAGCTGGTTGTATAATATTATAGTTGAAAAAGATATTAAGGTCAAGATGTCTTTATTTCGAACACGACTTCAAATGTGAGTTATAAAGAACCTTATAAATGCATATAAAATTTAAATTGAAAAAAAAAAACCATTTAAAATAACACGAACGTAACATAGGTAAAAAATAAAAATAAGGATAACAGAAATTGAGATAGATGGTGGTGGTGAGGGCAAGAGGAAGTTTGAATAAAAGCTACCGAAGTATTTTCATTTTCGTAGTTATAAATAATGTGAGGAGCGACATCGTAAAACGCGTTTTTACAACATTTGTAATAGTCTATTCAAATCTCGCAAGGATGTTTGCCTCCATTGGCTGGTTTATGGGCAGTTTATCATACGAAACGCATTATGTTCCGGACGTAAAATATGAGAATTACTAGTGCGGGCCACTTTTGAACCCCTCTTCCCGTCCCCATACCGACTCCGATCCCCCTGCTACACCACTCCATCGTACGAATAGGAACATTCGAAATGAAATTGCTGTTATTGATACATAATAATGTTTTAACCCCTCAGATATACTAATGTACCAGTCGACGCGCGAAACATATTATAAAACGCGATCGCAGTTCGTCGTAATAATCATAATAATAACAATAATGATGATAATATTATTGTATTATGATAACGTAATAAATAATACGTTTATTATAATACCGTTGCAGTGGAAACATGATCGCGGCCATGATTGTGGCTTTCGAGAACCACGATAGGTACAGCGTTCCCGCGAATGATTGTAAAATATAATACTCGCGGGCTGCATAAAAATAATCCAAGTTTCATCTGATCAGTCAGTGTGTTCATCTCCTGGGAAACGTTTTTGGGCCGTTTTATTTAGCACATCGCGATCCATCATTATATGGGCAGAATAAGATCTGGGATTTAAGCTCAAACAGTTGCTTAATATTATCACAAAGTGCTCGGTGGCCGACGAAATTTTCGCATTTTAATTCCCTAGTTAGTCTATCAAATAAGAGGGTGGAATCGAGTTCAGGGATGATCACAGAGTCTGAAAAAATATGCATACTCATCACCTGTTGTAGGACTTATCACATGATAATAATGATCATTGTTGTTCTGTCGCAGATGTCTGTTTACGAACCATCGTGTGGCATGGTTGACACGAGCAACGAATTGTATAATTATTATTCTATACATAGCTTTGACAGTCACTGCAACGGTTTTCATTGAAACAATATCACCCTAACTCTCGAAAAGCTCGATCACAGTTACTCACTCGTTTCTTCGAAAGAAATCAAGACACTATTAAATAACTGGTTCACATCCGCTATTCGCGCAGTAACAATTTTGTCGTCGTGAATATCTACGTCCTAATCAAAGCAAAAATCGGAAATCAATCAAATGATTGTAATCACGGAGAGGGTTCGTCGTGGACGATTTCAAAGTAAATGAACACAATTGAATGTTTTGGGAACATAGTTATACAACAATATAGTTTTGCCGTTTCAACTGCAACAGACGCGCTATGGCTATTGTGCTTTTTTTTTTTTGTATTGCACCGTAGCCTAGTTTTATAACATAATTATAATAAAATTATTTATATAAATTAAGAATAAAAAAAAGTTTAAAAAAAATACACAGTTACACGATTTGCAACCGACGATTGTTACAGTGGTTCTCGGTGGGAAGAATCAATTTTACGCACTATCGACGGATTCTGACAAAATCGCTCAAATATAAAACGAACACCGTACATAGTATTTATCAGAAGCTACGACTCCATGGGAAACAATAACTAAGTGCGCGCTACCGGATAAGTATGATTTGTTCGACCATGTTTGACTGCGATTTAAAAACCCAATTGCTCGTTACGGAGAGTAAACAATATATATATATATATATTAAACCGGACGACTATCGTTGACGTCGTCGGAAACGTCGAATTAAAAATCGAAACAAAAAAAATGACAATCGACAGAGGAAACTTGATGGAATACGTTGATACATAACAATGAATATTATAAATAAATAAACTTATAATATGCACAGCAATTCACAGTCTCAATCATCTTAAACGTGAACACAAATCGATATGAAAATGTTGACGAGCAAACGTCTTGTACGTATAATGGCGAAACGTACGTTTTTGTACTGATTGAAAAGCGATTCAATAATACAAGAGTATTTACTACAACATATCCATTTCCACATATAGGATTGTCGTTTGGGATTTTATATTTGTTTTCATTGTTTGCCCGACGCACAATATTGTATCACATTCACGTTATCCTCGCAAAACTTCTTCGATCATATAACCCTCTCCTTCGATTACCTATAGTGTGTACTCTAACGTCAACGCCTTTCGTCGTGGAATGCGAAGGCGAAACGACCATCATGGTGAAAAATGATTACAACCACTTTTTTGAGTGGTGCTCACGTCACACCTAAGAAATCGTACAGCGTGGCACTTGGCGACGTAAACTTGGTAAACGTAGTATTATCAAAAGCTGCAAAGCTGTTTACCTATTGCAGACTAATTTATTTTGCAGCCAATATCTGTGTTCACACAAAAATAAATATGAGCACAAATAGTCATATTCTGATGTATTTTATAGAAGATATTGCACACCCGGTGATGTACCTGTATGAATTTTACCAGTTCATCATTCACCTCATCGGCGCCAAAGAGAAGATGATTCGTTAGGAAAACAAGATTGAATAACATCGTGATTTATATAATTATGGGAGATCAGAACGGAGGAACATTTTTTTTGCGATTAATTAGTAGTTAAACGAGTATTATCTACTTGTCCTTTAAAAGCGTTTTGACGATCGTAATCATTATTGAATAATATAATTTGTACCTCCCTATGTCTTCGTCGTCTACAGATCGTAATCACACCCAATACGGATTCTGTTAATGTTCAATACTATGTTTAAACGACGCTTTTCATTAATCCAAATAGTATTTTAAACCATAGTATGAGTATATTGACGAATATAACGAACACATAATACCTAAAATCTTGTTATTACCAATAGATTATACGACTTATCGTACATGACTTATTTTCAAAATATCATATTATAATATACGAGTATATATATATATAATATATTATTTATTATAATATGTGTTCAAACGCTGGTAGGATCATGAAGTGACTAAATTTTCAATGGGTTAAGATTATCATCGTAACTGTGCAATGACGCTGATGGTGTCGTGTTTGTTGTCTAAGCCACATAGCTACGTGCTAGTTACACGTCCATTGTAGTTTACCCGGCTGTCTCCATAAATTTTTGTTTAATGAACCCGCATTCATCAAAACGTATAATATATATGTGTGTGTGTGTTACGAGTGACAAATTATAAACGAGCAACTGTTACAACTGCAGCAGCAACAGACTCGATTTAGTTCTAGTAAGGTTTCAAAAAAAAAAAAAAAAATGAACTATATGAAACTATAGTGGGTTAAAATCCAAACTATTCTATACTAATCGATATTGATGTGTTGAATTTTGTTGTGTTCACTGGAGTCCGTCCGACGATATAAAAGTATACAGCGTTGTTGAGTACGCAATACCAGTAATATTTATTCACGCGGACGACAGTATATATATATACGTATACTTGTAGTCGGAATGCAGTTTTAAACGGATAATTCATCGTCAAAGTACATAAAATAATAAAATGTAATATTATGTGATATAACCTAACCGTGTCGACCAAGTACGTTGTATTGTTACAATTATTATTACACCGGTTCAAAGACCGTGATTCCGCGTTTTATTAAAATTTAAGAACAAAACCAAGACTTTTAACTACTCTCCGACGTAATGTATAATACAGCAATAACAGCAATAATAACATTAACATGTATACGCAACTGAAGTCAACGCGTGCGCGCACACCGTGCGATCTGCAAACGTAGGTATAAACACTTAATCGCGTGCGAACGATCGCAATAGGATTTAATAAGTATTTATATTTTAGACAATGAAGAGGATAAAAATACAGATAATGGTAAGATGTATTAATTATTGCTTTCGCGCGGTTGTTGTATAGGTATCTTCAGTCCAAATTCAACGTTTTCGCATCGAGTCTACACACCGTAGTGCAATCTACAATAATAACAACACTATATTATGATGTCCATTGCCATTTGAACAATAAAACGATAATCGTTACGAACGATACGGCCTGTACGCATTGTGTTATACGAGTTATAATATTATATTATATACAGTGCATCAATAATAGTTAGTCACACAACCGGTGAAAGGTTTAACGCCAATTTCAATATTATGTTAATACGCCTTCCACATTATAATTATAACTATTATTAGAGTTATTATTATTATAACATTAATATGATGATAGCTACGTGTTCCGTTACAAAAAATACACAATACGCAGACACAAACGCGAGTATACATGCAATACATTATTCACTATGTTGCATAATCAAATTACCACAAAATAAATATCACGTCGTTCAAGGGTTCTGTAGAACGCGTCAAAGTTAAATCGTGCATAATTTGGATTGGAAACTCTCATATTATTCATATTAAACAAGTTTACCCATATAGTAAGTACGTGTTGATATCGAATTGTACAATATATGTATACATTATAATCTTTCGACATTCGTTTTCTTAGCACGAGAAGTAGTACGCTCGAGAAAATTACGTCAAAAAAGTTGCACAAGTTTTGCGGGTGGTCAGCGTGTGCCATGATATCAGTGGCGTATAATGGGTAGGGGGTTATAACCCCGCCAAAATTTTTTTTTCAATGTTTAATTAATTTAATGATCGATCGATACAGCGTCCAGCGGTCTCCATTACTTTCAAGATATCGTACAGTATATACTACGTATAAAAGTAACAACCCCCCCCCCCCCAAAAAAAAATAAATTCTGGATACGCCACTGCATGATATTATACACTATTTACGCGCGACACGCGGTAAACGAATCAAACTTATACCGCAATTAATCCGCGATTACTATTGACATGGTTTCATTACTATTTAAATGCACAGTTATTAAAACAACGTTTAGCCGTGTGCGGAATTTTTGTTCACGCCGTGTTCCGGAACGATGTGTAAAAAATGACGAATAATATGCGACTGTTGGGAAAATAAAAAATAACGAAATAATAACAAAAGAAACGCATACGGAGAATTCAAATCTGACAGACCACGCGATTTTCATCTAAATAAAGCCGTAAGATATGTATACACAAATTATATTGTATTACTCTGTATACACACATCGGTTTTTTGGTTTCATATAATTTTTTCAATTCCCCTACCATTTCCAACATCATCCGTTAGAAACTAAATGCGTGTGACTTAGTACGACGATAAGTATTTTGCGCACAATCGAGACGCGTTAATATATATATATATTGATAATAAATAAACATAATTATTATTCGTCTCATATATAATAATTGTACAATCGTCAAGATATTTAAAATTGCGTTTAGTATAACGGTCTGATATGTCTGTATATGAGTCATAACGGTCTAATCATGAAAATCGGACTCGCACACAACGCTGTCACAAGGTTAGGGATAATTAAGATACTATTGCGGCAGGCTATCATGAAATTGATTTACACTCCAATTTTTCTGCAACAAAAGTTGTCATTTACATGATGCGTGTAAGTTAAATCGCAATTCCAAACCATCGAATCGTATTAGACGCAGATGTGCACAGATGATGCGTGGATGTACGTGTAGATCATGATCACTTAATGACAATTTGCAGTGTTCCACAAACCCTCGATCATCAGGGATCTCATCGTTTGCGTAAAAGCTCATCAATTTTTGATCGTGCATTAACGAGCCAAACATTTAAACTACACGATCTAAAAAAAAAACCTAGGGAGGAGGTCATACAAAAAACATTCAGTCCGCGGACCACTGAAATAGAGAAACACGTGAACATTGTTACGATATGTACGCAGTGGATCTTTAATCCACACAGGGTCGAGAGTGGAACCGCAAAATTTTGTTAAACTACCAGGATCAATCGCAGGTGGAAGCTTCTTGAAAATCCACAAGTCTGTGTAAACCGCAATCGTCCTGTGGATCAACACACGCGCGCACACCCCATCCTCCGCAAGAAAACCACACACGTCTGCACAAAAACCACCATTCTCCGCGTGCCAAAAACGTAAATATATCACACAGATACTATATAGTTTATGCGACGCTCACACACACACACACACACACACACACACACACACACACACACACACACACACACACACACACACATATACATATATACAAATGTTGCGACGTAATGCGACATAAAAACTTCCCATCCATGTAGAGGAATCCGATATGTATAATAGTCGAACACCACATTTAAATCTTCTGAATAGGACATTAATAAACGTGGAATGCCACGACGTTTCAATGGGAAATGAATTTTAGGGTATCCAAGAGTTTATAGTACATATACAGCACGAAAACAAGCCTATTGTTGTAGCTGGCCCGACGTTTAGGTCGTCGTTTGCTCAATTCCCCCGGGGGAACGATGATGGCGGCTAAATTGGTAGGGGGCGGAGAACGAAGTAATTATTACAATAACAGCAAGTAGTGTTTTTTTCTTGTTTTAATTTTTTTTTTTTTTTTTATTTCAAATCCCCATCATTTTAAAGATTATGAGAGAGAGAGAGAGAGAGTAAGGGAGAAACTATTATACCGGTAATCTCTTTAATTTTCTAAACGTCATAGCGACTTAAATATAACATTATAATACATCTATGCATATTAATATCTATATGAAACTCATACAGATAACCGGTTCAAGGTGAAAATACGACGTTTAAATTCCAAGAACTTCCCCTGGCTCGATTCCAGTTTGGTAAAATATGCGTTTATACACAAAGAACAGTTCTTAAAATGCACTCTCAATACACTATTTAAAATGCATAAATAAGTTATACGTCTAAACAAGAATTATTTCCAAAAATGCAAATTAATTATTTTTTCTAAATCATAGAATATTACGAGGATTTTCATTAAAAACAAAATGTATTTCCCTAAATCTAGAAACAATATGATGAAAAACAATAAAATTAAATGATATGACTCCTTCTTATACGTTTTTACATTCTTTTGCTACATTTTTAGATAGAAATTTTTTTTCTTATTTATATTATTGTTTTATATATAATCATATAAAAAATCCATACAATAATTGACAGCTATAATTATATTTAATAACCATTATATTGATAATTATTAAACATTAGGTGTTTCTTTGGTATTTATTATTCAACACTATGTTTACGGCAAACAAAAAACATGCATATGCACATACAATTAGTATAGATTACGTAGATAATTTTCAGTTATAATTACAATAAGTAAGTTATAAAAATAATTAAAAGATATGATAATTATAAGACCGTTAAGCTAAGAAAAGAGGAAGTTATAACAATTATTATTTGAAAATATAACAGAAAAACTTTACTATTGACATTTTTTAACAAATTGTTATTAATAAATTACCATATTTTTACAGACATATTATTGTCCATTAATTTCACTAGATTTTATAGAAAAAAATTTAATTGTTTTTAAGTATGATATTTTAAAAATATATTTAAACCAGTTATTATGCATATATTAATTTTATTATTTGATATGAACAAATAATTAAAATGTTTCTTATTAAGATAAAATTAATATTAAAATTGTTCAATTTATAATTAATTCTTAAGTATATGATAATTTATTTAATTTAGTCAGTAGCAAGGCATACATGTAATTGAAATATTACGAAGTACAAAGATAAAAGTTTACGTATACTTTCATTGACGAAAACTTAATTAACTTATTGCTTTTACATCAAATGAAATATCCTTTTAGAAATTAGAGTCCTTATTCCCTAAACATTATAAACAATTTAATTTGATTTCAGGAAATTCTAAGATTTTAATTAAAAACTTAATTATATTCGACAAAAGTTAATCAAAAATTCACTTAGAAAACATATATAACATAGTCGGAAATCATAAAATCACATTTATTCCTCTTTAATAAATTTATTTACGAATCGTTCTATGCTTGTAGAGAATAATAAAATATTAATTGATTAAAACAGCATTGAAAGCATTTCAATCAATAAAAAGTTTTATTAATATATATTTTGCAGAAATATGAATAGTAATTTTTTTGTATAAAAAAAAAAAATTACAAATAAAATCAAGAAATTATTTTTCAAATAAATTCAAATAAATTCAAAGCCCATTTTTTGATACTCAACAAAATCGTTTTGTCTAATATGCTTTACAGATCTCGAAATATTTGTAAGAACATAATTAAGTAATGATTTTAAAAGCGACGTCAGTTTGAAAACGATCAAAATTCTATGGAATAACCACTAGACCTTCAATAGAACTAACATAATGTAATGTTAAACTGGTCCTCTATAAGATCCCCTGAACGTCAAGACTGAATACAAATTATTTTTATTACTTTGTTATTGATGTGGCTGAGCAATACCAGTGAAATTCAAAACCAATTCATTTCCATTTCAATTTATCATATGCTATAAAGTCTTATGTGTTAAGAGATGAAGAAACGTCACAGTTGTTAGTCAGTTTTCGAAAAGAAAGAATGAAAAATAAACCACATATTATTAATGATAAATTTAGTCATTTAAATTCAACCCCCTTCGAGTGAAAATCAAATAGTTTAACACCGACAAAATACGACTATTATGTAACACATTATTTTTAAAAACTAACAGCTAATTTTAAACGTGTTCTCATAAAATGTTGAAAACATTTGAACACATTTTATTTTCTTGGTGTAAAAATTATTACACGGAACACCATTTCCATCGTCGACCTCATTTTCCATTGAAATTATAGCCGTTCTCATTTTTTTCGCAATTAAGTTGTATATTTGGAATAAAAAATATGATTTATTAAGAGAAGGGGAAAAACAAGTGCGTCTATGTGTAATATTATTCAAATGGAAGCATTAACAATGGGCAACAATGAACGGAGAACATTCTTTGAATAGTGCAACAAAGTAATCGTATGATGAAGCTAACAAACCGTGAAGGAGACCATGCCCCAGTCCTCTACGCCCATTCCTTTTCCTCTTCCATTTCTTCCCCCTCCCGTACAATTCGTTAAAACCTTTTTTTTTTTTTTTTAATTGAAAATAAATTATTAACAACGAACATTAGCAAAATGGTTCATTGTTCATCTAATACAAATGACTAATTTACTGATTGTCACCCAATAATTGCATGAACAAAACAGTAAACCTAAAATTGAATATTATAAATCGTAAATACACATCATAGTACCGCTACGACGTGACTGTGTGTGTACATTTCGTTGAAACCACAATTCGGCCACAACCACAGACACCATGCGCTACCGTGTAATATACCCAAAATCATAAGTTTCGGATCAGTTGAGCACGTTCATGATGCACCTGTTTCAGCGTTAAGTGTTTGTGATGCGAAGAAACCGCGATCGAATAACCATAGATTATTAACAGTGTACCGATAATTTATCGATTTAAGGAAAAAACCAATTACGTTGCAATATGAAATGTACGAACTGATGAACATGTTATATAAGTACACGTCACCACATGATTCATACTTTACGAACGAGTGATAACGTCCTTGATAGTTAATTACAATCGGAAAATCAATTAATTAAGAGCGTTCTGCTACGCATACGGGTTTCAGGAGTGGGTTCAATTCGAAGACAAATTATCTTACATATAGCCGGGGTTATTGATGTGTATTAGGAAGTATAATATTTTACACTCGTTATACGATAATAATACGAAATACTATAATATTTGATCCCAATCGAACGCGGGTAACATAAAAAAAAAAAACTAAATTAAAAACTAGGTTAAAAACGTCGTGTCGTGGCTGTTTAGGAATGATTGTGATTCGAGTACAATGGTGTATCTGTTCTAATGTATGATACCACACATAATGTACATATACGGATTGTTCGCCAATGATCGCCAGTGTATATAATACATTTATACAGTTCTGGACAGATTAATATTACTATTTCCTCATATCTTTAATAACTCGTGAGTGCGTGGAAATTAATAATCATTATACATGCATACATGTATTCTTTAGAATTTAAATAAAAACGAATTAAACCGGAATAAACAGTCGGAAAAAATAATTCCCCTTCCGATAAAAATAATAATTTACTCAATCGTGCCCACCCGCATACGAAAGCGCGGTCCTCCCGATATAATTGTCCGCACGTCGTCATCGAATGATAGACTCTGGAAACGAACGCTTGGTTTAACGACCGCCTCGAATAATATTTTGATGAAAGCGTTTCGATTCTTCAACTCTGCTCCGGATGAGCTCGTGGTAAGCGGCCATTTGCCTCGAAAAGGAAAATGAGCCCCTGAACGGTCTGGAAATTGAAAGCGACGAGATATACCGCGTTTCGAGTTGTAGACTTAGTTATTTTATTCCGTCACGTACTTAACAACACGTGCGCGTCCGTAAAACGTTTAGTGTTACGTATACGCACATAATTATGTTACGCTGATATTTATCGGCCTAACCCTACCTCAGCCGTACCGGGTGTTAAGCACCGAAACTCTGTGCGCCATCGGCATAATCGTATTATGCGACGTACACAAACGGGGTATTATAATATGCCCGGCAAACGCGGAATCGAAATAATCAAATTTAAATCCACAGCCGTGCCGCGGAAATGACAGAAAGTCGGATCGGATAAACGATCGGTGCAACTCGATTTCGCATTGTACCGCTGTAGCGGTGGAGTATTGTGTTTGTTATCAGTTACCGTGTTCGCGGTATCCGATGCGCACGCGACGCGATCGTCGCGTGCGAATACGTCGGACGAGCGAGTACCTATTCGAGCGGAACACGGGTTCTACTGCCGTTGCAACCCCGTCTCGGTGGCCGACACACGGTAATGTAATCGCGTGAGCGCGTGCGGTTTTCTCAGGTTACGTTCTTGTCCGTTGCGGACGACAATTATTTGCGGAAACTTCGCCGGATGATAAATAACTATCACCTATAACGTATCTATTATTACTAAAACTACTACTCTTATTATTATGATGATAATGATGATCGCTTGCGAATATAAACACATTCCGCTGTAACTTATCACAATATTTGCGGACCGCACGTATGATGCGAGACAGTAATAGGAGGTGTTTTAGAGGTACAGGTAGTCCGCCGGAGATTATAAAACGATAATCATTTTTTTTTATTTCACATTGCCGTGTAAAAAAATGATTGCTAAGCAAATAAATGAGTGGTTAAAAAATAAATTTACGTATACCAATTTATGATAGTAAAATATAAGTTGTCCAAAAAAAAACCCCCTTCCAGGAAATGTTTATAATATAATTAACATTCTTTGTATGTTAAAAAGAATAGTGTTGCAAATGTAATTTTAAATGTCATGATAAAATGTTTTACTCATGACTATTTTATAGTTGATCAGTTTATTAATAGTTATTTGTATGCCGAGTATATGTATATAAATACATACCAAAAACTAGATGTTGTTGTTAAAGTGGTTTTACCCCCCCCCCCCAATAAAAAAAAAATAAAAATATATCTGTATATTAAAATACATGTAAAATAGTTTTATTAAAGATATAACTTGACAAGGTCATTTAATCCTACTGAATAAGGTTTTAACTGGGAAATTAAACTTTGTCTGCATATTAATATGATTGCTGCGTACAAAATCATTGTACCCATTGTATAAACTATTTAAAAGAAATCAAATTGAATAGGTTTGGAAAGACAAATTTTTTATCATTCTTAAAGTTAAATGGTATTACGTGAATTTGTCTATGGAACAACATAATGATATTATAACCTATAATACAGTCGTTACGAATAATTCATGAATAACGCGTAGACTTCGATTTTGACACAAGCATACTCATAATAGTAAATTGTATATGCCAACGTATTAAAATAATTCCACCTGCTTAAGTGACTAATCACTCACATGCCCGTTTTGAAAATACCAATTAAAAATACAGCTGCGCGTAGAAAAAAAAACCGTGTGGTTGTTCTATTTTAATTTTAAATTAGTCTAAAGTAAATTAACCGAAACCTGTCAAGAAGATCCGTCAACGTAATAAATGTTATTTATGTAATGCTTTTAATAAAAGATAAGATAACTGCTATGGTATCTCGAAAAAAAAAAAGAAAAAATGTTTAGTACACTGAACGCTTGGAATATAATATATTCTATTGGTAACAAACACTTAAGATTACGTTTAAATTCTAACCTATATGAGAAGTTGTTAACGATAAAATCCGAGTTTACTTAGAAAAAAATAAATAGATACGCCTGTCACCATTGTCACGAAAAAATAGATAAAAACACATTAGTGTTATAATATTATAGTGGGTACATTAATTTAAAACAAAGACGATAGCGAGCGAACATAACGATGACAAAACATGGTAATAACTGATAAAGCAGTGCGTTATCGAGAATAATAAATTAGGGTGGCGACGAATGACAATTTTTAATTGTTGAATATTTTTAAATTAAAGGCTGTCAACTAAAACGACTGTCGAGCAAACACTGCAGTGCGGCCATTATGGACATCTATTTACACAAATATAATACATACACACACGTTGTTTAAATAATGTAGCACATCGATAGCAAATTATATACTACGACCAATAAACGGTTCACCACAACAACAAAAAAAGTATAAAAAGAACTTTGTAGTAAAATGTTGATACGAGTTTTATGCTCTTACGACGAGTGCGATACAACAATAACGTTAAGTATAAATACGGGGAAAGTTTGTGTGTGTACACAGTCTCCTGCGGCGGCGTTTTGTCCACGTGCTGTATCGAGGATTCACGTCTGCGGCGGCGACGGTGGCAACCACTACTACCGCGGTATACGCGATGCACGTGTAAAAACCATGACCTCGGAAAACGTACCGTTGGGGTGGGTCGGCGGCTGTGCACGAACCGTGGCCGCCGTCACCACCACCGCCGTTACCGTCGACACCGATCCGCCGTCGAGGCCATTATTATTTGGGGTGAGTTTGGACGAAATGAATCGAGCCAAGGGGTAGATCACCGGTGGGGGGGGGTGCGTGGCACGGAGCGTGAAAGGACGGATCGGCGTGGCGGTGGATAGCGAGGACAGCAGACGACGCGATTGAGAATCGCACGCGCGTTCAGGACGGTCGTGGAGGGATGGGCGGAGCAGAGTGTAACGGAGAGGAAAAAAACCGTCCGTCTGGCACTCGCAGGTAATCCGTACCCCCGGGGCCCACCCGCGATCCGCACGACCAACGCGTAACGGCTACAATATACCTAACCTATACGTTTATTTATTATACACAAAACTGTAAGACACCATAAACGTATACCTACTCTCGTCCCCGCGGTGTACGCGAGTGTTATATATTTTCGTCAATTTTTTTTTTTTTTTCCGACGATTTCGTTTTATTTCTCCTGCTCCTTCCCTCCGCGCCACTCATCACCTCACAGCCATCGACGCGAACATATACGTTACACTCTACACCCGCCCGATGTGTGCGTGCGTGTGTGTGTGGTACAGGTGTACCCGTGCAACAGTCACAGGGTCTTCTGCTCGTCCGAAACCATCACCTGTTGTTGGCGCGAAGGCGCCGCGCAGTGCGTGCGTGTCGTGGACTAGCCATCTGGCGCGTCCGCCGTGTCCCGTCGTCCGACCACACGCGCTCAACAGCACAACAAAACAATACACCGCAGACCACTCGTGTGCCGATCTATATAAGTATATAAAGATTCGTATTAGTTCGTCGCGAGAAGATGCTGTATAGTGTTACCGGTACGAAAACTGCGTGCACGCGCGCATAGTGTTTTGATGCCTCCGAACGCGATCATCGGTGCACTATTATATAATATTGTGTTGTAAGAGCGCTACGGGATGGATCGGATGACTGCAACAGATCGTTTGCGGCGGTCGTCTTCGGTGCACGTGTCCAACGCGACACACGACAGTCGGTGGTGAATAAACCCTTCCTCGGACGCCTGTAAATCGTCCGTTCGCCGTGTTCGGTTACACAACGCCGCGGTGACACGAATCAAAGTTCCGTTGACTTCTTTTTCCACCCCGTTATAAACTTATTTATTTATTAATTGTTAACTATCGTCAACTCCAACACTCGGATTTAATAGGAAATCAGATGTTTTTTTTCATTCGGTTTACCATATCCGTACCGTATTACCCACTGTTATTATAATGACGTTTTACATTAAATGTAATTCGTTGCGCGTCACTAATAACATCGGAACGATCGTTATTATTATCACTGTCGTTACTTGTACTTACTTGAATTATTAATCGACGTTAATTGTGACTAATAACAACCAATGCTGGTATAATATATTACGGCCACGTGACGCGCAGCAACTATATTATAACATATGAAGTATATTATGCACCGCACGTATTCCACAAAGACTGTACGTCGTACGGTATAGGGACGGTAGTGTAAAAAATGGTTGGCAACATCGCACGGTAAAGTGTTGGTCACCGCGACGATGGGGTCACGGTGAATCGAATAACGTGCGAGTGGAAATAAAAACAATCAAGTACACGAAATACACTTGAAACCTCATTTTAACGAATAATACAAGTATATATGTTACCGTCCATTAGAACGTAATAAGATACGCGTGTACATTACGATTTGTACGACAACGCTGATATCGGTCTAATAACCGTAAAACGAGCTGCGGAGATAAAATCGAAACGGTTTTAATTCTTTTTTGGTCTGTAAACGACTAGTGAGCCATAGTTGTTCGCTGTATATTATGATAATAATATCACCGCGTTGCCTTTTTATTGCAGCGCGGAATAGATTGACACGGTTCACGCCGTGCGAATCGCTCATCGGAACAAGTAAATTAGTATACGCGGGTTTGATATTATTTCTTACGTTTGTATTAGACAAAGTGGTGTCCGAAAATGATATATATATATACACATAAATATATTATACTGTGATCAGACAGCGTTTGTGAAAATCCATTGCGAATGAATTTTCGGTTGGTGATGTGTGCATTATTATATCGTTGTTTTTTTTATTTCATTTAGACAATCTGCAGCCGCAGCTGTTTGAACAATGAACTACGTACCCGCAACGACATCATATTATGTAATATAATGATTCAGTAACCACGATTATTTTGGTGGAAAATACGAAGAGGCGTACGCCTGCATATCGTATCGCGATGGTTTTCCGTCACGTAATCACCGTTGTATATTTCGCATATGATAATCAATTGTTTTGATGTATTTTATAGGAAAATAATTCATGTTAAGGAGAGACAATAAGTATATGTATATGGACTTTGTTCTTGAATCAAACTCATCTCTGACTAGAAAATAGAGGAGGAAAAAGTTCTCACGCGCAGGTTTCAGCGTTTTCGAGTTGGTTTAAAATTGCACGACTGATCATGGTGGTGGTGCCTGACAGGGTCCAATGGGGTGTGTGTATGTGTAATGTATATATATATATATACGTACATTTGTAAATATACGGTAATACAGTACCTTACGGTATATCTTACCTTACCTTATACGGTTAGGCAGACAAGATATTGAAGTATTCTGTATACACGTGTGTGTGTGTGTATGTGTGTGTGTAAATGCGCCATATACGTCTAGTCTAATTGAAACAACCCTGAAGAGACATTTAGAAATGTCCACTTAGTTAATGCAATAACACCATTGTTACATTGTTCCTATTCGGGCTCCGTCATTATTATGCCAATAAATATCAATTAAATTGTAATTTGTGTGTTGTTTATTATTATTATTTTTGTATTTTTTTTTTTTCGTGGTGGAAACAAAAATTATTACTTCCTTAATGGTTCGCGTGTCAGGAATACTTTTTATAACAGTAAAAACACATATAATATAATGTATTTAGAATAAAAAAGGTCTTTTATGTTTAAAAACTTTATATATTATCTTCTTCTGCCCGTCCTTTCGCATGCCCATCCACAACTCTCGACCGTTTTCAGAAACTCGTACGCATTTTTTTTCTCCTAGAATTATTGCTGTGCAAATATCGACTTTGGTGAACTTCATGTCTGGCGAATAAAGTGAACAAAAATAAAGTTTTATGACGTCAGTGAATATATATAAATACACACAGAAATATAGGCACATGTAAGCGCGATGTACGTTCTCTGCATACCCTCACACGCCTGACAAGAAATTTAAAGTAATACTTAAAATCACTCTAGATGTTTACTCGCCAAACGGAATAATATTTTTTTCTATGAGCCATGCATACTATATTAAAACACGATCATCACATACGAAAACTTAGTCAAACGGTTTGTATACGAGGATCACAGCGTGTAACGTTCTAACGTGGTTTCGTTAAGATTTCGAATTTGCTGTGCAACGTGCTTGTATATTACTAGATTTGCTCACCGTAAAAATTCAAACAGTTTACCTAAATATTTACTTTGGCCAATTAGTGATTTGAAAAAAAATGCTAGTGCCCCGACGTATATCAGTCGTATGTACACACATTACGGTTAAACGTTGGTAGAGATATTAGGTATACCTTTCCATAATGATATAAAAATATAATTATGTAAAATGTTTATTAACGTAAAAAAATAAACAAGAGCATTAGGTATATAATACATGGAATGGAAATTATTTTAATTCAAATTATTTCCATAATAAACTACAGGGGATTATGGTAAAATTTTAATAACATTCAAAGTACACTTCTTGTTTATTTTATGAGACGGTATTGATTTTTTTATAATTTATTCAAAGCATTTCAATACTATTTCTATGGTTTGAAACTTATTAAAGGGGGTTCTAACAATCCACTGTTTAATACAATAATAAAAATGTATTTTATGTATTCAACAAATAATTTTCCATTCATAATGAAGTTCATAAATAAACATGATATTTAATAAGAAAACGGATTCATAATTAGTGAATTTAAAAAAAAGTCTTATACAAATATTTTTTGAATAATTTTCTTAGAATTTATACTCAAATAAAATTAATAAAAGTTTTATTTTCAATCAATTTAATTTAAAAATGTATTTGAAGAAAACAACATATTTTAAATTAAAATATGCGTCTTCAATATTTTTTTTTTCTACCAGTAACATACACATTTGGCAATAATCCATTTGCACGATTCAATATAAATATAATTATGGGTAATACATATGATATAATATTCGCTATTTTCTTATTCATGATAGACTTTGTATAATATAAAGATATAGTCTACTACAGGACACTTCTAAGATGAAAAAAATATCGTTCTAATAAATTTATCATAATAAACAGATTTAAAGTCTCGGTTTTTTAGATATGTTTTCGTTTTCAAATATTATATATTTTAACGTCGGAACGCGCATACGATGTAAACATCGAAAATAAAAATTTTACACCCGAAGCAACCCGGTGCAACCGTCATTACGTTAGATTGCCACTTAATTTTCATTCTGAACGGTTTCAAGTTTGATTTGAGTGCATATTAACATTACGCGCGTATATGTGTGTATACGGTTACCGAATAAACGTACAAAAGCATCGCCATAAATCGAACGTATTTTAGAAGAGTGAACCAAAAGGGTAGTGACTATATATGAGAGGGAACATACACAATAGGCTTTGGCATTGTTGTCATTGTTTCTGAAGTGGGCGTATGTTGTATTGTGTATTTCTCTCATTTGGTACGTTCCTATAATTTCGTCCGAAGATTTATAGTGCTATTAAAACAAAAAATAATAATAATAATAAAATGAAATAAAATAAAAATGCACCGAGGAGAAAACAAAATTATATCTTCGGAGTTCAATGGGTAGTGATGCAGGGCGTAAGTTACTCGGCGGAAAAGGGTGGTAAAGGGAACGATCGCCCAGAGAATAATGTGTCATAATTTACAATAAACTTTAAACGGCCTGTCTATGTATGTTTTCAGGATTATTTAATTATTGTAATAAGTTTTAGTAATTTATTCTTGTCGTGTAGACGAGGATATTAGTCGAAATGAAATGTATACGCCTGTGGTACCTGATTGTTTTTTTTTCTTAAAGCAATTGATCAGTTGCGTTACATGAAACCACCATGACGTAAAATCGTTGTTTATTTTACTATGCTTAAACATGATTGGTCTATAGCACCGTTTAAAATACAACATGGTCATTAATCTGGTTTCAGGAATAAAATATTTAAATATATCGATTACAGGATTCATTAATTAATTAATTTATTAATAATTAGGTACACTGAAATGCAATTTAACCACAAGTAGATTAAATGAAAAGTTTTACTGGCAACAATATTGCAGGGCGTTACCGTCTGGAGATTGTATGAAAAAGAATGTGGCCTACTTGCAGTGCGTCTTGTAAACTTTAAAGCCACGATGCAACTTTTATTTTAGTCGTATTTATTTTCAAAAAAACAACTAAAAGATAAGATCAAAATAAATAGCTTAAATTTTACTTTCTCTATATCGTAAATAGTAGTAATATATTTCACAAAGTAGATGTAATATTTAATTTTATTAATGAGTTTTTAAAAATACATAATATATCATTATAATAACTACGTAAGTCACGATAAAATATGACAAATTGAGTATTCAAATTGTATATTATTTTTCCATTATTGGTATGGGACATGAAACAAGAAAATGCTTATTAAATTTATCTGCAAAATATGCGTTATCTAGCAAAATAATTTGAGTATAATATAATACATCGAATGAAGTAGAATATAAGTACGGAGGAATAATATTTAAAATACCAAAATGCATAATGCATCTTTCATGTAGTTTTTTAGAATTCATCTTTAACGCAAGAGTTCATCATTTTTCCATTATCCATTGAAGAGACACTTGAAATCGAATTCATATTACATTAAATAATATTTTGTGAGGAAAAATGGGCATTTATTTAGAAATTGTGTGTAACTTATTTTTTCTTATTTCCCGCAGCCCAAGTAGTAAAACATTGTTTGATATTTTCTTATTTGATTTATATTTGTGACGTTTTATTATTACCACACACGTTCAGTTATAAAAAGGTATTTTATCATATCATCTTCTCCTCCACTCCACACGCCACCCAACGAAAATAATAATATATTATACTTTGATATTGGAAAAAAATGCAATTTTATATTTTATTTGACGAAAGGGAAGGACGACAATAAGGAAGTTATATTTTTGAATATAATAATTCAATGTGTTATACAATATTCTTCGCTATTTTCAAGAACCGAAACAATTACAAAACACTTGTGTTAATAAATTTCAGCACAATATTTTTTCTTCAATTCTAATAAATTCAAAAAATCCCATAACATAGTTATACACGACAATTAAATAATTTTAAATTTATATTTTAATTTGATAATTACACTTTCAGTAAATACGTTTTTTTTTTTTTTAGCTGGCATGAGAGTTATTTATAAATGTCACGTCTGCGTTCCACTTTATTATGTATATAAGAAATTAATTTTCAATCAACCGGGGTAACCATTTTCAAAATGTTGTACATTTTTTTCAACTCACGTTTACTGAATACAGTAAAATAGTTTTTAATAAAGTAAATATTATAATTACGGAAAACAAATATATTTTATAAACACAAAGGGATTTACCAGTTATGAGTACGTTATAACCATAACAACCATGTTTATTAGTTTACTAGCTATCTTTGAAATATTACATCGATGACATGCATGGAATACTCCTTGGAAAATTAAATCCTTATCATTTGTTACAATCGATTGTTTCATGTTCGCACTACAACGATATACAGTCAATGGTAGCGAAGTAAGAATATTTTCATGTTTTTCCAATTCGTAAAACGGTTTTCTTTTTTTTTCTATATCATAATTCTAATTTTTCAATATTGTGGACCATTCAAATTTATTATTACTACTTAAACGACAATATATGGAGAATTTATTAATGGAGGTGTATAATAACGGTGATTATTATTTATTAATTTGTTTTTACTTTGTTGAACGATTTTTTTTTTATCATAAAAACTAATATAACAAGCTGTTGATGTATTCGCTCTGCAATGAGTATAATATTATATTTTTTCATCATATGTTATACAATACATTTCTCAGAAATAATAATGTCTTCCAACTTTACTTTCCGTGAAGCATTGTATATTTTGAGATTTCAATAAATGTGTACATTAATACCGAGATTGTAAGTTTACATTTTGATGATTCACCCTTAGTGAACTCGTTGGCTTGTACCATGCAATTTCGGAAATGTTTACATTTTCGACAATAATTGGGAATTAAAAAAGATTTCCACAAAAATCAAATTATTTTGAATCGCTTAGACTGTCATGTAAACTAGTGGAAATCACGCGATTACATGGAACGATATGGGATTTTAAATACGATGGTTTATTTTTATTTATTTTTGCAGTGATATACCAGCCGGTAAATTTGGAAACGGTCAAGGTTTATGACTTATCTACTTTGCAACACGTTGTGTGGGTTACAATTGAAAACAACGGCAATCGAGTTCAACAACTCCCGGAAATTTTCGGACACGCGGACGGTGATAGTAACGGACTACCCGAACCCAAGTTTATAAAGCGACAACATACTGTTCTGGATACGACAATAAGACACATGGTCAATTCACAGATTCCCTGCGCGCCCACACTACAGAGTTATCAACATTCAATTGTTAATAACGTACAACCAACAGTTAACCAAAAGAAATATGTCGAAAAAAGTGACCCAAAAATGAAAGTTAAAAACTTGAAAATTGATTTTGTCGAAGAACTCAAAGAACGTTTAAGTAAAATGAAACTTAACGAGAATTAATTCATAAAAAAAGAAAACATTACATGTATTTAAATAAGACGTTTTATATAATAATATATTGGTACGTGATGTTTTCTTTTAAATTTATATTAATATAAAAATAAATAAAAATAGTTAAATATACATTTTATAGACTTTTTTATATATTCAATAAATATCAAGGTTGATTGTGATAATAAACTATCCACGCAGTCATATTTTTTCTCAATAATTTTTTGTTCAGAATTTATTTAATGGAAATATAAATTCCACAGTTTTTCCGAGGTTATTTGTATATGTTTATGTGTAACACTTATAATGACATTTCTATACTTTTATTTTATATATTTTTTTCTTTTACAACGATTTGTGATTTAAAATCAGTAAACACTAATTAATATTGAAAATAAATCCATTATACTTTTACGGCGCATCATTAATATACTTAATTTTTATCAATATAACTCCATTGACTAATAACGATTATGAATAAACAAAATTAACTAAAGGTATTTATTAAATTGAAAATCAATAATAATACCCACTTTAAAAATGATTCGCGTAAAACACATACCGAGGTCATCCGGTGCAATGTTTTAAAAAAACTATAAACGTGATAGCTCAACGAGTAGAGGTTGAAAACTGATGAATATTGGTAATAATAATAATTATTGTTCTTCTATACCTAATGTTTACTATTTAAATACAAAATGTTATAATATAAATTTATGGTCCCGTTTATGATGTATATTTTAACAATAATTTTAACTGGTATTATTTAATATGCGGAAATTAGTGGATTTCCAAAGGACGATTGGTTTTGTTAGATACTTTTATATTGTTAAACCTAATTCTAAGAGCAGTGATTACGTAACGGAATTTTAAGACCATAAAATTCACCGAAACACTAGCATTTATGTACATACCTACATTTTTTTTCTTTTAACCCATTGCTGTTCGTTCATTATCCAATCATACCTGGGCTGTTGTTCTCACAGGTGTTTATATTGTTACCAAGTTTTAATTTTCAGTCAGTTACATATTTTGAAAAATTTCCTGAACCATTGTTCAATGTAATTTAATTTGGAAAATTAGTTCATAATGGTTTAATCCAATATAAATATTTTTCTTATAAACTACAGTTATTATTATTAGTATTATTATTACACTACTCGAAATTTTTCATAACCCATAGACTACAAAGATATTTGGAATAATGACATTCATTATAAATCATAATGCGTTTACTGGTTGCAGAAACCATCTCAAAATTAAAATTATCACTATCGTGAAATGTATGTGGGAACACGTTTATTTAGAATATAACGAGGAATATAATTAAACATGTAATAAATAAGTATAATAAATGTATTGTTCATATCACGGTATTTTTTTCTAAAAAGTAGATGAGACAAGAAAAAATATTGCTGTTCGATTTATTAGATTGGAATCTAAATGTAACATGAAAATAAAATGAATTTAAATCGAAACGTAATGAACCAATTAGTATTCATGGATAGAACACTTTTTATTACCATTAAATCAGAAAACCCCCGGCCAAGTAATAAAAAATGTACATTAAAAAACGTACAGGGAACGAGTGAGAGACACGTTGAGACAGAGAGGGAAAAAAGGTCATGACGTGTGCTTACACTTGACTCTTTTTTTTAATAAGTCCCCGGGTAATAAAGTACTGGTGGAAGCACAAAGCGATCTAATAAATTATTCTGAATCTTTATTTTAAGTCTCTTATCGTGTTGCTGTAATATAAATTGTATACATGTATTATATATGAAATATATATACATATATAAAGAGTATTAACATACAATAGAAAATAACTCGAAAGAGAAATAGAGAGAGAACGAAAATGAGACAAAAATAAAATCATCTCAATAATGTTCATATTTATTTTTATAATATTTTATTATTATTATTATTTTTATTATTATTTGACTTTTTGTTGTGCCAGTTGTTACAAACTGTGTGTGTGGCTAACAAAGCAAAGAGAAGAAATCGAATGATTGTTTACAACATGTGTTCGTCAGCAGCGAGTGTGGTTAATGGAGCCGGTTTTCAATACTTCTCGTCATCCCATCATGGGAAAAACAAGGAAAAGAATTTCTACGCCATGACGGCAATCACATTTTTCAGGACAAAATGCTATACCCACCTATAACTACTCCTAATAATCTGTATAAATGATTAAATATCACCCGGATCCTTTAACAAGAGATTGATTAGCGATCTACTTGATGCAGATGAACCACTATAGCAGTGCTTCCCAATTTTTTTCGACTCAAGGCACCCTTTTTGATCCAAGGTTTTTTCAGGGCGCCCTTCTCTAAGTCATAGCATGACTAATCATAAGGAAAATGTTAGACCCGATAGTATTTCATGACGGCGCGGCGCCCTTATACATACATCGCGGCGCACACTTTGGGAACCTATGCACTATAGTATTAAGAGAAATTTAAATTTTTGTGTGAACGAATTTGAACTTTAATTTCAATTGCACGCATAATTCCAATGGCTGATGGACGCGGGTCAAGCAGTAAATTATAACGTGTATAATATACACTGTATATTTATGAATTAAAATATAATGTAATAGTATTATAATAATCGGTATAGCGGCCGATATACCTGTAGATGTAAATTGTAATAGCGAAAGATCAAATAAAACGTTAAAACTATTAGTTTTTATTGTAAATTCAGAGTGAGGTTCATCGGAATTGTTAAATTTTTTTTCTTATGATTATTTGATTTTACTATTATTGGATTCGATATTGAAATGTGAAATTCCTAAGTGATCGAGGTGTTCATATAACATATGTCTCAGGATGCTGGCTGTGGTAGGTTCAAGGCCAACCAAGGTCATGGTTGGTTGACCCGACACGGGTACCAGTGGTTAATTCATTAATCGTTGTTATACCAACGTTCTTTCAACCACACAATTTTATTTATTTATAATTATATATTTTTTTTTTTATTACATAAAATCAATCTCCCAGATTTTATTCGACTCGTAACGAATATACAAATATATATATGAAATCGATTATTATTTTAACGAACCTTTTCTGCTTATTTTCAAGTAGTAAATTAATCATTGAAAAATAAAACAAAATACCAATAAAACCGGTTTTCAGTTAGTAATTTATATCCTAAGTGCGTTGTGTGACCGATTCAGCGGACGCTGAATAATTTTCATAATTAATTAAATAATATGAAATTATTTTTTTTTTTTTAAAATTCCGTAGGAATAATTAATTACGAAACAGAAATAAAATTAAAAACAAAAAAAAAAAATTCCTATAGCGTCCTAAATTTTGTTTGTGGATTTTAATCCAGCAGAGGAAACTAATAGTAATATCAAACATCGTATTTACCTTATATAAATATTGGTCGAACATTCGGCATACGTCAACGTCGTTTCCAATGCAATAAGTAGCTTCCATGTTTCGCACTAATATTTAATACGACGTCCTAGGCGTTCCTAGGACTGTTAACGGCCGGCAGAAATCGCAAAACATATAAATGAAACGATATGGACGATCGGAAGAAAAAAAAAATAAAACAAATTCAGACCGTAGGTATGAACGAAAATAAAATATTATGTTTCACGTAAAAAGCACTTCACTCGTGTATTTGATAACTCGGACGAGAGGAACGGCAGAGAGAATCCGAACGCGGTTACAACATTTACCACGGAAATAATCGGTACCAAGCGGTAGGCAGGTGCACGGTAGCCGTCCAGATTCGGTCTGCGGAGTGGACCGCGGAGCGAACGGTAAGGAAAAACCCGAAAACCGACGATTATTTTGATTTCCAAAACACAAGCGACGATGGCAATGGCGGTCGAGCGGCCGCGGAGTGCGTCGAACACGGAAAACAATAAAAAAAAAAAAAAACCAAAAACCAAATTTCG
>NW_020273624.1:415963-441444 GCF_003268045.1 Sipha flava | reverse complement strand
CAGTCCATAGTATATATACAGTGTACTCGTATGACGATGTGATGATGAATCATCTGCGCTCGTATGAAAAATTGATACTTCTCGGCCGATGAATGTCGCGATTGTTTATCTAATACATATTATAATGTTGAATATATTGCCTTTAAAAATAATCGTGACTAGAGTGTTTCACGCTGAGTAAAGAAATTCTATTCGCCGATAAAATATACGTCACACACAAGATAGAATAATATGAAACTTAAATTTCAAATTTTTGTTGACTACGTAATCGTTGCGATATTGTAATAAATTAATACTTACTGTACACGTTAATGTACTATGCTACACAAATACTACGAATATTTCTATATTTGTACATTATGTATTCAATCACCGATCAAAAACTATTTATTTTTTTTTATGTGTCTATAATATACGTGTCAATAGTTTACTACTTTTTAAATGTTACGAGTGGATTTCACCATAATATTGTCATTTATTAAATAGAAAAATAAATGTGTACCTTATAAACTGTCCCGTCATGATTTCAAAATTATTTGTCTGGACATTTAGTTAGATTATGCTAAGTGTAGTATGGTGTATTGATGTTCTATAAAATGCCAATAGTTCAACAAAACTATCGAACTGAATCAATATAAAAACCACATTTTCTGTAAGAAACTTAATATCTTTTGGATTATCTTACTAATACTTCTTTGTATATTATCTTTGGAAAGCTAGGTAAATATGACACGTGTTATTAAATCGAAAAATTACCAATCTGAACTTTTTCGTCAACGTTCGATCCAATGAGACACTAAGTTAACTTTACTATGTGTTTTTATAACCACAAAATGTTTATTGAAAATATCAATGTTATATTATTTCTCACATTCCCTAGAGTCTTGAATATGCAAGTGTAAGTTATTTAAATATTTTATAGAATCACATTGATGTCGACATAAAATTAGAGAACAGTTTTGAATTATTTAAGAAATTTATTCCATTTTGATTTACTCATCAAAGATTTTGTTATACAGTACGATAATATCACCGACGTAAAGCATTATTGTATGTGTCGATCGCAACGAATAACTTACGTTTTTCGAAGCTTATATTATTTTATTCGTACAACCATTCTCCGTTATTCCGATATGAGTCATATTGCAAACCCACGACCCATAAAATATAATTGTTTTTCTGAAAACAATTCCGTCGATCACCGCCAATCTCATAAGAAATTCCGGTTTAAAGCTTTCAATTTGATTTCGTTGGGATTTTGTGGGCACGGTAATCGTGTGGTGACTTGATTTGTTACCGTTTTATTTTTTCATTTTAATTCCGACTCTGAACACTTTTATAAATAAGTATAGTCGTCGCCTGGCTATTGTATTTTTTTTCCGAATATTTATTATCGCGTTGGTACTAAACATCAGTAAAATAATAATAATAATAACAATATTACACATTATGACGCGTTTTTTGGACCATTCCCGAAATAATTAAGTCTCGTGTGTCTTACGTGCATGAAATGTTATTATTACACAATTTGTATATTATAAACTCATGATTTATGTGAATGGCTTCAAAATGTCAAATCCCTTTTTATTTATACGATATATTATTAAATGTTGCAGCGTTGTATTATTTTGAATTATTACGCCGAAGACGGTTTTAGTTCTATATACGAGTATATTTATACATATATATATATATATGTATAAATATATTTATATTTTCGTCAGACCTAATATTTAATATTTCTCGTAGAATTCATACCAGTTTGAAATTTAAATGCTAAAAAAAAATCGACTCTGGCCTTTGCTCATTCTTTTTCTTTTCTTTAAGCACATGCGTTACATACATACATGCATTACTGATCTCACGCTTTCAACGTCTCTTCATTATGTGTTGGTATTTTTATTTTCTTCCGACCGGGTATGATTTGAAATATTATTTTAGGAACCAAATAATATTCGAGCACGTTGTGACACACAGCACACAATATACCGGCTATAATATTATTTTTATTAAAATAATTTATTATCATAGGTACCTCGGAAAATTATTTTTATAAAATATTCATCAATCCGATACAAATTAGTCGCGGCGTGGTCCATACGTCACATGCACCCCTCTATGTTATATTTATTTAATTTAAAAACCGTCGAGTTCAATAAATAATGGGAAGGAAAACCCGAAGGTGTACTTTATTCGTATATCATTCGTAGAGTTTATTAATTAAACACGTCGAAGTCCCTTTGTGTGGGTACCGTTATAACAAAATAATTTTAATATACATTGATTTATGTACATGATATATCTATATATTAAACAACAATATTGTAATATAATAATATATTAAACGCTATTTTATTTTAATAATATGACATCCATAGTGTACGTATTTAATAGGTACGTATTATAATACATACCTGAAAAAAATAAGTAATAGCAATAATACAACATAATGGCTAACCGTTTTCGCTCCGTCGGATATTCTCAATAAATTAGAATCAGATGAAAGGACGAACGAAAGAATGAAAAAGAAAAAATATTAATAGCACTAACGTTCGGTCGTTTTCGAGTATGATTTTTCAAATCTGCCCATAAACTGTTTAAGCGACCGCGCGCAGGTGCATTTGTACCTGCAGTATTATGTTATAATATTGCGACGTTCGTTATTCCTACACGGATTACCGCTGTTACAATGAACATTTTATTGTTATGTGCGCTAAAATATTATGTGTGCAGAGCAGTTGGATAAACTTGAAATATCAATAACGAAAGATAAAAAAAAAAAAAATAATAATAGAAAAATCCACCCACTACCTTTTTATTTATAGTTTTACGTTTTTTACTTTAAACAAACTCTAGTAGTTTCATATCATTGTGGTCACATTTATTTACAACTATTTTATACAATTTATTATAATTATCTTGTTTGTAGACAAGGTTTGGTATACCTTGTACATATATTGATTCCATATTGTCGATGTAAAATGAGCAAATTGATTTTATTACGATAATATTTATTAATTTTTTTTACAATTTTTTCGTTCACAATGATCTTTCAAAAAAGCCTAGATGAATTTTAATTAACTTTAAATTTAATCGGCCTATTTAACCGTGGTTAATTTCCCGGTCGTACTGACTCGATTTCATCGACGGTAAGCAAATTGTGTTGCATGGAAAATAATTTGATTGTTATATACCATATCTTACTGCTAGTCTTTTTAACTACTATTTATATTTGAAAAATAAAAAACAGTTATATAATAGATCGTAAAAAATATTAAAACGTGCACAGCAAAATATTATTTATCCTTGTATTATTAATTTTTATTTGTCTTTTCTATAATAATTAGATTACATTTTATTCGATTAGACGACTTTTAGGTTTTTTTTTTTAATATTCTTGATATTTTTTTTATAATGGAAAATATATTTATTTTTTTCATTAGTTATCATAATTATAGCGGATAAAAATTAAAGCGTATATTTAAACATATAAAATACTATACTAAAAACATCTCGGGACGATATTATAAAAAATAATTTAACAGCACCATTTTTCATGGAATATAACAGTTTTTTAATCCCAACAATTTTATTATTTAATTATTGTTTAAATATGTTTTGTAATTAATTTAAATTTGTATTTTAATTAGCATGTTATTACTATGCCCGCATGTTCACTAAATAAAAACACAGTTATAATAGGTTACTGTAAATCGAGACTCATTTCCTACAAAAATATTTTATTGGTTTGTAAAATATTATCATCGTGGTGAAACGTACAATAAACTGATTTCATTAATTTATAACGATCACGTTGTACGCTGGTTGTGTGTAACCGAACACCGTGTAATAAATTCCCCGCGACCAAATCGTAAATATTTTCAAAATAGATGCTTTTTTTCCCATCCAAATTATTTTTACCATATTAACATCGTTTTCGATTATTGAATGAAAATAATACAACTTTCTTTGAGGGTTTAAAGCCAATCATATAATCGTATAATTTACTAGCGAATTTTTCTACGGAAACATCGTATAATGTACTGGCAGTACGGTAAACCTGTATTGCAAGAATTTTATTGAAATAAATCAATTTTTTGAATTTTAAGATTGAGAATATATAATATTTACTTTAACTACGTCACTAAACCCGTGTTGCGTAATGATATAATTTCACAATTCTACAGTAAAATCTATTATACATTACATCTTGTACATTTGTTCATTTATATATATCCTGTACACGTTTAGGTATTAAAAGTATGGGTAGAAACGAGAGCCGTTTTACAAAATACTTGATGGTAGTAGTGCTAATCTAAAAAAGATTGCAGAACACAATTATAGAAGCTATAATACTATTTCCTTTTTGAGAATTGCATATAATTTGTTAAATCTATCGGTCTATCAGTCTACGTATAAGTTAATGTGTTCTCTAAACTTATTATGTCGTATAAATTAAATTAGGGGACTTGTGATATTAATATCTTTTAAATTAATACGGTTTCAATAAAAAATAAAAAAATAAAAATAAAATTCCATTATTTATTTTATAACACAACAGTTCATACAATATATAGTATATATTTATTTCAATATTGATATCATGACGTATATTCACAATCATTAAAATAATAGATTAAAAACTCGTCCAAGCGGACAAGTTAAGTACACATAAATAAAACACAATTCAAGAAATGTATAGAAAATTCACTGTGTACTGTTCTTCAGAGAAAAGGTAGTAGGTCGATTGGAAATAAGTGAAATAAAATAACGTAAAATAAGTAAAGCGCAAAGGCAAAATAATATATATAACGTATAAATAATGTGAATGTTTAGTTCATCTCATGAAAATGAATTATAAACTTATAACTATATACCAAATATATATATATATATATATATATATATATACTGCATACAAAACCATAAAAAGTTCTCCGAAGCTTGAAGAGGGGAAACTCAATTTCATATCATCCAAGTGTAATATATTTTAATTAAAGTTAAACAATTTGCCACAAAGATATTTTTATTTATACATACATAATTTGGTTTTATATACCTTTAAAGATTAATCAATTTCTAAATTGAACGAACCCCTTTTAGACTAAAGTTTATATTGCTTTTCTTAATTTTACTGAAATGTTAGTATTAATATTACTTCTATGGTTGCGAGAAATGAAATAAACTTAAATTATGTTACAATATATTAAATATTTGAAACGTAGACTCCGGTTTAGCACTTACCATTATAATATGACGAACGCGAATAACAATGTGTTTCCTCTGAAGGAATTCAGTGACGTTATAGCTAAGTTTTTCTTAAATAAACGCAAACAATACGCATTTATTTATATATGTATATGGTTCATATTATTCTAGAAACATAGACTTTAATCAATTTGGGAATGGATAAAAAATCAAGTTTTATTTAAAAAAAAAAAACCATTACAACAGTTAAAGAATCGATTGTTATTCTCCGATTTAATTTACACTGATTTAGAATATCATTCGATACTCGATTGATAATATATTAGTGACACGCGAGTTTTTATTCTATATTATACAAATTAAGATATTCTGTACCTAAGCAGTAAAAATTAGAGTAAAAATTAAATTGACATTTTTTTATCAAGCATGTTGTGTTCTAAACTTTGTTTTCGTTTAAATATTGCATTATTGAAGTGTTCAGGGACAAGAAAAATTAATAATCGAAATGAGTAAATATTATTAGCTACGCGTAAATCTATTTGGCAAAAAATATTTAGTTCACATCAATAACTATAAAGGTCATATGAATTATAATAGTTTTCCATCCCATTGACACGGCGTAACATTTATACCGGTACAGTAATTATGATGAATAAAATTATTAATTTTCTTAAACTTAACAGTTTATAGCTTTTTATATCCACTTTTGATTATTAAATAATACATTTTTTTTTTTTTTGTTTTAATATGATAACGTTAGAGTAACAGAGGTCTACAGTTACAATAATTATTTGGTTTTCGATTGAAATGGAACTATATAAATATATATAAAAGATAAAATATACAATTTTAAATAATTAAATAAATAGAGTACTTCTCGTGGTTAAAATTTAATAGTGATAAATTTTACCCACTCCAAGCGCATATAGCGTAACATCAGGTAGATATATTAAGTATGATTTTCCAATGAGTATAATATAAAATATTAACGAAAAACTAATGGATTTTTGTCCATTTTCATTCAAGTCCAAACAAGATTATAAATGGGAAAACTCAAATAAATGGTAATAATATATTAATATATATCTTTTATATACATACATACCTATGATAAAATAATAGGTTGGCCGTACGCAACTTCATTAATTTTAAATAAAAATATTTTATTTTTATAAATGATACGGAGCTTATCGCCTTCACACTTAATTGAAGTTACAGAATTCTCCGACTTACAAATGTTTGCTTACTAATATTACTGCTACGACTACTACACAAGGTATGTTCTTTAATTTATACATACATTTTCACATATATACTCATAATATTTCAAAGGAATTAATAAACATACTTGGCATACACGCGCCGCTTTGTAATTATTATCAACGAATAGTGGAGTCAAAAATTTAAATATATTACCGTCATCCTGTATAACGTCAAATCAAACTTTATAATAAACCATTGGAAAGTTTTAATGAGGACAAGAGATGTGATTATATTTTAGAAAATCACATATACGAATATGATAGTTATAATATAATAGTATTTGACCTACAATCAAAATATATATATATATATATATATATATATAATTTTTACTCTATGCGCGTACACAAAATATCTATGCACTACATTATATAATAACACAATAATTACAGAACATGGAACTTTTTATTATTTTCACTATTTTAGTGGTTGCATCAGCTCACAGGATTAAAATATATGAAAATAAATAAATAAATTGTTTCTCTTCGTTCCTTTTGCGAAAATTAATAAAATTGTAATATTTTCAAGCATACTGCTATTGGTTACAAAATAATAAATAATAAATAATCTATACTAAACCCTAATGCATTGTAATGCTTCGATTTCTTCAATAATTATGATAAATTACAATTAAAAGTAAGTACCTAAGCTCATTGCAAATAAAATTACCTAAATCCCAGAAAGATATTGGTCCATTTTTTTACCATGTGATACAATTATATACATGGATTAGGTATTACAATCATCATCTCGTAAACCAATAACCAATTATGTAAGCGTATATAAGTAAAACAATTTATTTTTAAAATACTTAAAATGTATTTATCACTAAAATATTAAAACGTTAACAACCGAAAAATAACATAACTCTATAAAATTTGACGTCATATATGTACACTAAAAATGTGTACCTTCATAAGTTGCATTATCCTTTCGAAATCCTTCTATAACATAATATTATATTCCAAAAGTTTTCTATTATTTATACGCATGTACACGAGAATATTGTCGGGTATAAAGCAAACAGGACTAAGCAACAATTTTAGTGCTTTTAAGAAGAACAAAAACTAGACTTCTTATATCGATGTTAAAATAAGTGAAGCGACGTGATGTATACTACAAAATAACCTACAGTAAAAGCATTCGATTATAGAAGTTCCTGTGTTCCTCTAACCATTCCGTAATGACTAATAAGATATTAAATTTATTAATTTCGGTACAATTGACACTAACAAAAATTATATTCACCGAATATATGGCCTTACTAATTTTGTCCTTATTTTTACAGCCTATCATGTGATATAATCTTGATGATGTGAATTGATTTGATGCGATTGTAATCGTTGATTTCACTTTCGATACAATATTACAATATCTATACTATTTGGACGGTAATCAGGCATACTATTATCATAACAGTGCATTTTAGAATATAGTTATAATATTTAACGCTATATCATATACTATTCATAACAATTTAATTAATATTAATTAAACTTGAATGTAGCCGAGACTAATTTTCATTATTATTAAAAAGAGTAAAATATTGTTAAATATACAAAAATATAATAATAATTGTGTAGGTTACTAAAACTATCACATCAAATTTATTTTACTTTATCAACGTTATGGTAGGTGATATGCGTTAAACGTGGAGAGTCAGCACCGTGTGTCTGTTGCTTGTCGGAGAAAAACATTTCCATTATTATCGTTAACACTCTAAACAATTTGACAAGCCTCTGTTTTTATAAAATTTCTGTTCGTAAACGTCGTTTGTGCCGAAATTTACAAGCTAAATATCACGTTACTGAATGGTCAGAGAAACACTTATGCTCCCATGCTATCGAATGATCTACATGTTGGTTATCCTGTAGCTTACGCCACTTTTGCTTGTTTTCTTTCGCCTTTTACCGATATTATGTTACACGCGAGACACACACACACACACACACACACACACACACACACACACACCGTATCCTGTTTCTTTGTCTGTTTCCTAGTTTTATTTTATTTTTATATTTCCTAGTCGATGCATATCAATTCATCGGTCGGCGTATTAAAACAATAATACGCCAAGACACTATTTTAACTGTAACGCACATTTCGGTGTACTTATCGTTATGTACGCGTGCTCGTAGCGAACATCTATAGGACCACACGCGTGGTGTATATCACAAATCGTGGATACCTGCGGTGCACGCCTATCCACAATTTACGGGGCTAAGTAAATTGAGTCCGCGATATTTTGTGTACATTTTGAAAGCGGTAAATTGAGTCCCGGGAAAAAAAAAAAATATTAGGTAAGTTGGGTCCCGAGGAGAAAAAGGTAGTGGGTAAATTGAATCCAACTACTAACTATACTACCTCGCCATGGTTTTACAAATGACAATTCACACTGTTTCTATCGGTTATCGATTCCATTGTGATTAAATAACTTTGTAACGTCGTAACCAGTGTTGAGAAAAATAACCAATATTCTTATCTAGATTAAAGATAAAAAAAAATGTCTAAAGGTTTACCTAAGATAAAGATAAAAGATAATCTTTCAGTTATCTAAATGAAATAAAATGATAAAAGAGAATTATTTAAAATAACATTTAAGGTCTGACTCTTGGCTATATTTTTAAAATAACTATTTTATTTAATGCCTTAAGGTTTGATGGAATATTCTTATTATTCTTAAAAGTAAACAGATTAATAAATGATTAACAGATTTAGATTAATTTAAATTATTATTTATTATACCTACCTATATTTAAATATCTGTACAAGTAGTGATTACTAAGTGGCCGTACATTATTGATAATTTTTTAACTAAATTCAATTTGGTTATATAAGTTAACATAAAAAAAAAGTTTTATGAAGATAATACACTAGTATAAAAGTATATAATATTTGGTTGTACTAGAATTTGTATTAAAATATTTTTTAATGTAATAATTTAAATTTTAAAATACCTATAAATGTCACAGTTCACATATTTCAATTATTATTGTATGAAAAATTATAAAAAACGGCAAAATAAAATAATGAAATCTTATTTTAATAAAAAAAAAAAAGAACCACTTTGCTTATTTTAATATCTATTATCTATCGACAGAAAAAACGCATAAAAATAAGTATAAGATAAAGATACTCTGGGTTTATCTAGATAAAAGATGAAAGATAATTTGGATGTTATCTAGATTACTTTTTGAATAACTTTATCTAGATAGTCCCAACACTGGTGGTAACTTTGATTACGTCTAATTAAGATACGTATATAGGCATATACGTACATTAGTTTGTCGTGTATCAGTTATCAGTTAACACCAATATTGATGATAGTTCTTATGATTATACACAGATACGAGTGTACGAAATCTTAGCATTTTCACTATATTTTTCGTACCGTGAATTGCGTACTGTACGTCGATTTGAGTTAGTTGAATTCGTATCTTTTAAGTTTTAACCGAAAATATAATAAAAACACAATAATATTAAAATTGACTTCTAATAAAAATGATTAGATATTTAAAAAAAATTGTTTACCTTGAACTTAACCTACTACCTTTTTTTCTCGAGACCCAACATACTTACTACCTTTTTTTCCCCGGGATCCAACTTACCTACTGCCTTTATTTTCCCGGCATCCAATTTACCGAGAAAAGGTTATTTAGGACCCAATTTACCAACTCCCCAATTTACCGCGTTCGAAACAGTTTGCGTAAGCTCATAAACTCAGAAACATCTCGCACAATACATTTTGACCCAATAACGTGTAACTGCCGTCTACGAGTAACCAAATATTTGTCGATATCGTGCCGGTGCAGGTGCAGCGGACGACTGAAGCTGGAAGAGAAATCTAGACTTCGGACGTTTTGGATCGCACGAAAAAATGATACGCAACGGATCCACAGATCGCAATCGATTATAACATTTTTTTCAGTTGCTTATCGTTTTATCTTAATCCATGAATATTTATAAAAACACATCCGCATAACAAAAACTCTTGTACGGGAAGGCGTAATGTAACAATTGATTACACTGCGCATGAAATCAGGTGAGATTTAAAGTTAAAAAAAAAAATCGGAGTTTCATTCACATGTCTCATGTTGGTGTGCATATAGCTAATTAATCAACTAGATTGTTTCAATATTTTAATATTTAAAACATCATCTTATTCTTCTACACGAATGTATATGAAAATTAACTGAAATACAAATACAGTGCTCTACTTCAGCTTATTTAGGCTGCGTCAAGTTGTTTTAGTTTTTTTAACCTGTCGAATTCAAAAACATTTTAAATAATGGCTAAACATCCAACGAGTTCGGACATTGTGGATTTATATACATGTATAGAACACAAGGTTCTGTCATACTTCGTTATAAATCTTATAAAATGAATTACAAACATAACGATGCCTGAAGTTAATTTAAGAATTTATGAGGTAAACGATGTAATACCTTATTTTTGAATATCATGATTGTAGAAGAAATAAAATATCGTACTATGCCACTAATAGTTGGTAAAAATCAAAATAATTCAAATATTACAATCAGCTGCCTCTAAAATATCCCCTTTGGTGATGAACGTAAAACTGCGAAAGCATGACCCTCATTTCCCCTACCATGAAATTATACGTACACCGTAAAAGTATATTCATTAATTGTGTCATTAGCATACTAAGATTATCGTCTACGAGTTTGGAAAATATTCATACAACACTTTAGTTTAATACCAAGGATTTCTGTTTAAAATATTCGAATAAACTGTTATCGAGATTATTATGCGTACGTATAATATAAAAGTATTGCTTCGTGAGTTTAACCGTTGTTTACACGTCCGCGTTAACGGACTAGCACTTTCTGGCACGTGCGTATAATATATAGTTATGGCAATAATTCATAGTTTTATTATAATATTGTAATACAACCATAGGACTTTCTGTTGAAAATAAAAACATTATTGTGTTAGCGTTCTTCATTGCAGATTGCGAAACAATACCTCAAGATAAATCATGTAAATTGTTTTCTTTTCTTCCATAGTCGATGTCTCCAGTAATGTCAATTATCACGATTAAAATGAATATTAAAACTCACCCTTTTCAGAGTGAACCGAATTTAATAGATCAGTGTAAGAAAACTACTACTGTTCTGGATCCCGTCAGGTTATTTACAGTTCATATACAATATAAGATTATAACATAAATAAACACACATATGTATACAATATACATATATAGACACATTTTATTTATGCTAAGGCTATTAATAATTGTTGTTTTTTTTCCTTATCACAATGGAACCGACGATAAAAGAATAAAAGACGGATAGTGAACCTTATAAATACAGGTGATGAGAAAGAGGAGCCGAAGAAAATGTCCTTGGAAAATAGTTTCGGTGAGTTTCGACAGTTCTTTTCCCCTCGAAAATAATATATTATTATTACTATTCCGACGTTATATTTATTACGTTTTTGTTAACATAAACAAAAGGGATAATACAATTTGATATAAAGTTTTTCTATATCAATCGCAAGAAAACTCGTAAATCATGTATGAGAGCTTACAATAAAGTATGTCTGATTTACAGCAAAGACCATGTTTGAATGAAAATAAGACGATCAGTGGTGCTTTTTTCTTCCAATAGTTAGAACTTTCAGTTGCTTCTTTTTTTCCAAATAATTATCTTTCTTATGTATAACCATTGGTTTTGTTTAATGTATAGAAATGTGATCCTAGATTAAGTATGATAATTATTATTAAAATAGTAATATAACTATTCTAAACGCACAAAAAGCAATGTGAATTTTTTAGAATATGAATTCAAAACGATAAAGTCAAGTGTACAATATTTAAACAAATGAAAATTCAGAAGGATGTCGCGGGAAAGTGTACCTTATATACAAAATGCTAGACACACAAACGCGTATTATTTACTTATATGACGTATGCTTATATAATATATGAATATGAGTAATACCCATAAGGCGTACAGCATACATTATACTCATATTATATACAGTCTTATAACCCAGTTTTCGGTACATTTTATTGCTTCGTTAACACTGCCTATTTATGAAATCACATCGTATTATCGTTGAAGGGAGAAATTTAGAGGAGGAAGTTGGGAAGAGAGATACAGAAAAGAAAACGTTCGTGAACGGATGCACGAGATGTGGCCAGAAGATTGAAGAAATAACTTTCGACGGCAAGCGTTTCCCGTTGGATAAACCGAAGTCGTATTAAACGATTACGTTTCAGAAACGTTTTATTCCGTAAATATTATTATCATAATGCATTTTATGGTTTGATAGAAAAAAAAAAATAGTGCATATAATCGATGGCCGCGCATGTGCTCTTACCCCTGCCGGTATATTATTATCGTAAAATACGTGTACCCTTCGCGTAGTTAAAATCCCGATGAAAAACGAACTCCAATTTTTCACAGGTCGCGTAGTAAGATCACAATAAATAATCGAACAACGTGTTGGGTAGATATGTAAGTACATATATACATACGAGTCGATATAAAGGCCGTCGGAGACGATGGGGTTTATTCTTATCGATTGTCGTTTAAAACGGACGACGAGAACAAAATTTAGAAAGTTTGTGCGCGGGCTTGTCAGACGATATTGAACGTTGTAATCAATTTTAAAATAAGCTCACTGATTACCTACATTTAATCATGCGCGCGCCCCGCGTTGCACCACACTCTTTATGTAATATTATCGCAGTACAAATACAATCTCTCAGAACGTATTTGAGATTTAAAACATTGCTTTTAATAATATTAATAGACTCCGTGGGAACGGAATGTAATGTTTTAATTATACGTTTGACGATCGCGCGTTAATGAAGGCAAATTTTCGATGGGAAAAAAAATGCATAATATTTTTTTTTGGAAATATACGCGTCTTTCAACAATCACCGGGGACAAAATTTAATTGCGACTAGAGTAGGGTGTCGAATTCTTAACTGTGGTTTGTCAGTACACATCACGGGCGCAAAAGATGTATACAAAAAAAAAAAAAAACCGTTTCCGTTTGCGCGGATACTTTTGTACGCGAGAGTTTAGAGACACAATCGCGTGTAACCAACGTCTGAGAGATTATACTCGGTTGTGATAACGATCAGCACAGTCACCTTACGAGAACCTTCGACCCAAAAAAAACCTCCGGCGCATTTTTTAAAAATTTTTTATTTTAGCACGTTCTTCATTCTTCGCGTTATGAAAACGACCTCTAACCTCTGTTGGTTGATTAACTGGATAAGATTTTATAATATTAATTTATACTTTCATAGTATTTATTTTTTATTTTGTAGTTTTATATAATTTAATTATCCGGATCGAAAATAATCCTTATTGTTACTATAAATATGTATACAAATAAATTATTTTAACTCGGGCATCAGGTAAGCAATTATAAACGTTAACGATTATGCTGTCTTTATATATATATATATATAGCTGTCTTCGGTGAATGTTTTTTTATGCTTCTGCTGTATAATTAGTTTTTACATTTCTAACTCAAATTTAGCGCTGAGTATGAATCATTAAATTCGAAACAAAAACAAAATTAACTGTTAAATGAATTGAGCGAATAATTATTTAGCAATTAAATAATAATCCGCAATGTTCTTATTTTTCATTAAAAATAAAAATGATTGACAATTGTTGTTTTAATTTTTAAATATAAATTGAATTGCGTATTATGACGTAATCTACGTACTATTTTACTTTATCTAAATTCATTAATGAAGTGAGATTATCATAAGTTTTTAAAATAGAAACCATTAAATGAAATGACTATTATCTTATACTCCATTATTAATGCTTAATTTTGTATAATAACCGTTTTTATTTTATTATTCATTAAAAAATTAATTATACTAATATTAAGATTATGAACATGATTCATACTACACATTATTTTATACCATAATGCTCTCGAAAATATTTATGGACAATAAAATATTATTTCATTGTCCAATTTATTTGTCAACCAAAGGAATGGTAAAACGTTATAGCAATTGGTTACTATCGAAAATAGATAACAAAGTATTATATTGTGATATTACTATAAATCTAAACTGTATGATATAATATCAAATGTTTTTTTTTTCGATATACAAAATCAATACACTTATTCAAGTGTACATTATTGTGAAAAAACACAAGAGTAAATAATTATCTTTAAAATGTATTTATTAAAGCAATCTATGTTTTTAATGCGTATTTTCTGTGACCTACAAATCAAGTTTTTAGTAAATTATTTATTTGAAAAACAATATAATTTGACGTTATTAGTTAAAGATAACAGAAAAACGTATGCTATTATTTACAATCTATAGTGTAGCTCAACGCAGAATCGTATGTTTGGTAATAGTATTTATTTTATATTTTCAATTAGTTCAAAAAAATGTCCTAACAAATTGACATTCATTCATTAATATTCATAGATATCTATAATATAATAATTATAACGTAACTTATAATTCTTATTTTTCGATATATTCACATTGATAATGGATAGAATAATGTTAAATTTAAATTTAATATTACTAGTATTGTTTAAAGAAAAAAAATAGAATATGCACTTCACATCCCGTGCTCAACTTCTACGTGTTTATACTGTTACGATTTTGTGATCCCATTAAATAACATTTTTTGTTTGACAAATACCAAGAGATACCGAAATTAAACTCATCAATTACTACTCGTTTTAGTATACTTGTAAGCAATTATATCTATGCAAATTTCTAACGTATTAACTGAATACATTTTTGTAATAGTGTACACTATTAAGCGTAACTGTTAGGCGTAAAACAATAATTTTTTTTTTGTTTCATACGTAAAAGATAACCAGCTCACCTACACACCCTTATAATGCCTATCTATTATATTGTGATGATTGTAATAGGTATTATAATAATCTATTACGAATAGATCTAGATTAATTATCTAAACAGTTATTATTCCGTCTTTGATCTAATCCAGATAAATAGTTACAAGTTATCTAAATATTTATCTTAGATTATTATTTTACTATAAGGCAAATTATTAATGTATATCTCATAAAGTATGAACAATCATAAATTGAACGTCAAATAGTGAATATTTAATTTATATTTTAACTATTGAAAATTATAATTATGACGAAATTGCTAAATGATAGTTATTATTAAATATATGAATATTTAAATTCAAAAATATAAATATATAGATTTTTATCTATTCTTTAGTCATTACTTAATTAATAAATAATAATTTATGAATCCTGAAAAAAAATGATTTAACATATGATCGGTGTTTAAGATAAATAAATTTGTTATAATGCTGTAAGCTAAAATTAAATAAAATAATAATAAGAAAAAAGTATAATTTACAATTTTAAAAATACTTAATAAAAAAAAGGTTCAATATATATGTATCTTTTAGCCTTATCTAGATACGTTTATATTGCGTTATCTTTATATTTATAAAAAAAAATGCTTTATTTATCCGAACACCGACCACGGCACACGTTTCTTGCAGATTGATTTTTTTTTTTTTTTTTGTTTTTTGTTTCCTCATTTTTAATAATATTTGACGGGTCGTCATTAGTTATAGTATTTTCCATTCTCAGAACTCATCTGTTTGAACGTAAATCATTGGAAGTGATAATTAATTTAACACAACTAGAGGATATTTATGGTCGGCATATTCCACATTACCATTAATAAGTGCTGTTGCTCCAAAGGTGCTGGCAGGAGTTCGAAGCCGACTAATGAATAGAAACATTCATCTTGACACGCATCTCGCCTTCTCCCCAACCCCCTCATGTTCTGTGACGTAGTGAATAAAGTTTACCGTTACTCGGCTAATCCTCTAATTTTCCACCAATACCCACACTCCCTTAAACACGTGTGTATTATTCATTCTCCACCAACATGACTACTATTGCTTTTGTTTCCCTTAAATATTTCAACCAGACCAGATTGATTGCTCTCCAAAAAACTGTGTAACTCTGCCATCACCGTTGCACACGTTATGTATTGTACACGATCGAAATTCACTATTATTTTTCAAATTATTGTTCAACGAACAAACATAAAAACATAAAAATTCGCGGTAAATGAAAACAATATGTATATTCGAAGGATATTTTATCGAAAAATGATTATTTTTTTCCTCAATAGTGTATAGAGTCTCAAACAATAAATATTGTTTAGTACTCGTATTTTGTTCGTATAAACTCTAACCCATCTTAAAATGTATTTTTTATTTTGTATTTTAGTATCTAAAATGTGTTATTAGATTTGAAATCGCAAAGTTATTTCTGAAATATGATTCAATAAAAAAAAAAAAAAATCAGTATCCATTTATCACAATATTAATAAATTACTTTTAAAAGTAATATTTTAGATGTACAATAAAGTATAAACATAATAAACAATTGATTACCATTTAGTTTACGATAATTATTATTAATGTACACTTTTGGAATTGTGTAAAAGAAAAATGGAAAAACTCCTAGGTTTGGTGAAGATACATTTATGGGTGAATGGTTTTACTGTAGGTATTGATATTTTAAATTTGAAACTAATGTACCAATGCTATCGAAAAACGATTCTGAGAGTAAGAGGATCAGTTTATATTTCTTAAAATGGTTAATCTAGTATACAACACAATTTTTTAATAAAATAGGTTGAAGTTTTAGTGTACTTACTTTTGCAAATAAATCATCAAATATTCAGGAAAATGGAAAATTTTAAATGACCATAAACTAGAAAAACTTAATTGAAATATTTCGTAACTATGAAATTTCTTAAACTAAATAACTTATATCGTTTAATGAAATTCGTTAAAATATCCTATTTTGTCAACTTTTCATTTTGTAATAACATTTTTATCGACTTTTCAGTAAATTCATTATTTTTGTTTTGTTGGCTACTTCAAAGAAAATTGAATGAAAAAACTTGTATCCACGTTTCAAGCCTGAAGTATAAAATTGAAAATTGTATGAATTTTTAACACTAAAAGTATTGTGGATTTTCGTGATTTTCATCGTTTTATCAAAATGTATTATTCAAACTCACATAAATTAATTTTTTAAACTAAAAAAATATTTTTTTTATATCAATCAGTAATAGTTATTTATAAGAAAAATTTATTACATTTTCAAGACTTTTTGTGGAACCAAAATTATCTCATAGAAGTTTAAAAAAAAAAAAAAAAATACTGAAAAAATATGAACATTTAAACTTTCTAAAAAGCTTTTTAAAATTATGCCATCTTTATCAAACGGTCAACTAAACATTCAGTACAAATTTAAAATACTTATAGTTTTGAAATTAAGATGATAACGAAAATTCGATTTCATCGGAAACCGGGATGCCGTACATTTTACAGTTTTTATTACTTTTCGTCCGTTTTTCAAGCTGTTGGAAAATTCGTAAAACTACTCCATTCAAAGTACTAGTAAAATAATATATCCTATCATACATATCTTAAGTGTATAACGATCGGACAATCGTTTTCTGGTCGAAATCGTGTACACAGATACAAACACACACACACACACACACACGCACACACACATTATGGTAAAATCAATACATATCTCTTTTCAATTTAAAATATATGCAATCATAATTCATTTTATAAATTAATAATTTATCTGATAATCGATAAAATTATCGTAATCAATTACAAAATATATATAACATTATTCGATATACGTTCACGTAATTTTTGAGTACCAGCAATCGGTTTTTAACGAATTATTTAAATATATGTATATTATGCATGCGTATGTTTTTTTGTCGACCGAATAAGTCATATTCTACATGATACTACTTACCGTTTCACTTAAAAAAATTTTAAATTAACTTCCCTCGCAAAATATTTCAATATCATTTGCCTTGTATGATTGCTCCGCGTAAACACTCGACGTTTCGCTCCATATGGATATGCAAAATAATTGCATTTTGTTTCTCGACACTGCTCACTATATACATACTATTCGTGTACAATACTATGTGTTGCAATAATCACAGCCTGAAAGAGAATCACATTCTTTGCGACCATTAAACCGTATATGTGTACCGGATGACCATTTGAATGTTCCTCGTACTCGCGGTCAAACACAAAATCGGTAAATCATAATTGATTTTAAACTAACAATAACAACAGAACAATAACCGCGGTGCGATGCTCACAAAATTGAGTGATCTTAAATTGGAAACACATACTTGACATTCCGTAAACTAAAATGCACATTATTGCGCCCGGCGACTCCCCATCACCGTCGCCTTTTATTCATTGTTATCACATTCGTACGCAAGCATCATTTACAATAAATTATAATGGAAATTTCATAACGGTGAAATATAGTTATTCGGGACCAGCCGGAGATGTGATTTATATGTTTTTTGTTGTTTCACTTTAACATTTCTCGTCTTCTGTACGGCTAATAATATTCCGTTTTGGTAGTATTTCTGAATATGTATGTTACAACCGAGTCATTGATTATCTTGTTTTGGAGTTCGATTTTTTTTCAAAGAAATAATGGAAAACAATAACCAACTATAATAATACAACTCGAGAAATTTCACATTAATCATTTAAAAACTATAATAGTAAATAATTATAGGAGTGATTTTCGATTTGAAATTGCTGTAGACGCACACTTGAGAAGTTCAAAACTTCCCGGTTCTTCTTACGTTATTAAAACATCAACTTTTAAATTATTTTATTAATTAAAACTCATCGTCAATTTGATTTAAATTAATTTTAAAACATTCAAACAAAGTGAAAACCTATTTACATATAGAATATTGCCTCAAGTACAATAGAGAATAAAATAATCATTTCTTTTCAACGTTTTTTTTTTTTTTAAATGCAATCTTCTCTACTTCAAAAAAAAAAAAAAAAACTTATAGTTTCCGTCATCCATTGAAATTTAACTAATAGTACATTGTATATTATTATTTATTTAAATTGAATTTTGAAGTTTCAAATATATACACAAACAGTCATAAGTAACTATTTATGATTATAATTCTTATTTTTATTCAAATACAAACGAAAAATTATGAATAAAGCACTAATGTGTTTGAATTATTTGAAAAATGCAATGATAAAGATTGTAAAATGTATTTTATTTAATATTCTTGCATTGAAATTTGAAACTCAGATGCGTTCATTATTTGCGACAGTTCGGACAGTAATGTTAAACAGTTAAACTTCAAGTTATTACCTAGCTTGCAAACTATTTGAATGGAATTCGATTGTGGTATACGTTTTATATGAGATAAGAGCGTTTCAATGTAATTAATAATTTATTACACATCGAAAATGAAGGAATGTCCTTTTAAAATGTACGAGCAGACGACGGATGACAACACATTAATAAATCGCTTGAAAATGTACGTTTTTATCGACCTAACTTATTTCCGTTGCGGTTATAATGAATAATTGACTCATTAAATGCACACACTGCTCAGAATATTCAGTTATTAGTGTAATTAATGCCCGGGAATAAAGTAAAAACATTTATGAATAAGATATGGAATCTCAAATACTTTTTTTTCACCGAAATTGAATTTAAATAATATGTTGATCGACATTTTTTCGAATATGTTAATTTGAAATGTTAAAAACTATTCGGAGTGTACTTATTATTTTATTAAATTTCCTGTTTGTAATTTTATTACAAAATAATATTAATCTGTGGAAACTTGTGTTATTGATTACTTTGATTTGAATAAATTAAAATAATAAATTGCTAAAGCCCTGCAATATTCATTAACATAATTTATTCCGCTGTTTGTGAGAATACATTAATTTATAATTTAATTCACGAAGACTAAAACATATTGAGAAATTCGAAAACTAGTTGAAATCATATTAAATTATTACAGTCCGTGCACACAACAATTGTTACAAAAATCTATTTATTTCAATTGTATGTAATTATTTTTTAAAAGGCACATTATACGCCTGTTCGTCTTGTACGCATTACGTAAACAATTGAAAGTATTGTAATCCACCCTTTTATAATACGAGTGAACCTGCCCATTTTTATCTTTAATTAAAACGATACCATTGCATGAATCACCGCGCATAGCTTTATAACTTCAAACAAGAGAAAATGAGAATTGTGTCTTTGTTAGTAGTATACTCTTTGTGCTACATCTTAAGTTAAGTTTCCTACAAGAACAAATATATATATATATATATATATATATACGTTATATTTGTACACGCTCGCGTATATACATTTTGTATTATAATAAGAACTCATCAAAATATTATGTTGGGCTTAAAAATGTTATTTTATTTCACAAGTGAAATAATAATATAGTTAGGTACTTTGAATAACGCACTGTGGTACAAATATCACTTAATATAATTATCAAACCTCTATACAGCTGAAATATAATACACATTATTTACGCATTATATATAAAATGCTATGCATTTTAATAATATCGAAAAAAAAAATGTTATCTACGTAAATAAAATATATTCAAAGTGAAATTTTGAATTAATGAAACAATTTTGGTGATCATTTCAACTGATCATTCTCATTCATACTTATTATATTCAATTTTTAATCTACAAGCGCCTTGTCTGTCACACAACCTGTATTTCAATTCGTATATTATTTATAAAAACAAATTGTTAACTTTCGGTACAAGCAATTTAATTTAGCTAGCCCTATTTTTGGATGTTATTTAAAATAAAAAATAATTACGCTTGTAAATCAATAAACAATGAAATAATCATCATGATGTTCACGATTGCAATTATATTTTTCTTTTTCTTTTATAAGCATCTTTGATTCTTCGATTTCAGTACAAATGTTTGATTTTCTATTCAAACTCTCTTATTTACTTGAAGTTACTTATTATTCAATATTCATAATAAATTAACGTGAAAAGTTGTATCGATATTTAATGATTTCTATACTATAGGTTTTTTTTAAAAAATATATAATTTTTTGCTCAGTAATTAATGTGAAGTTTATTCAATTATTCAAATAACCTACTATCCTATTTTTTTATGAATCAATGCATTAATGTAGACAAAACTCAATCGAATCGATTTTGTATAATATATAATTTTTTCTATGTATTCCTTTTTATATTAAAAGAAATTACAAAACGAAATGTATGCATTCATTTCTTGGACGGAATTTAAATATATAATAAAAGTATACAAGTAAGAATTACATTTGTTAAATATTATAAATATAAGAATCATGTACCTAATATAAAGTAACTGAATGTCTAACAAAAATATAATACAAAGTAATCCATTGAGTAGTGAAAAAATGGATCCTCTTTTTTGATTAAATATAAAATATTTTTACTTTATTTGAAAAGCTGTTATTCATATTTTTTCATTCTATCAATTCTATGCATTATATTCTATCTTTCATAATACTTGTATCGACTAAATGTTTATTTCAGATATTTCGATCTCATTTACATATTTATACAAATCGTTCTGTATATTTATGAGTAAAATTTTTAATTTAAAATTCCTAAACGATAGGTAATGTTTATTATTATAGCCTGTGAATTATGTTTAAGTTATCAAACATTTCAGTCAATTACATGTACTATTTGACTGGATGTCGATTTGACTATTTTTAACATTATAATGATTTGTAAGTATTGAATATTTCACATGTAATTTATATATGTCAGTTACTAAATAAATAAACAGTTTAATCTTGTTATGGTAGAAACGAAAGTGGTTTCGACCGTAAATAATAGTATTACACATTTGAAATATTGAGTTAGTTTCAATTATTATTGCTATCATAGGAATTGTTTACAGTTATAAAAAAGTATGGGAGAACGAAATTATTAACATAAAAAATAAATTGTTTAACCGTGACAGTTTTATTCAGGTTCTAAAACATCAAGATAAATATTTTAATAAAATAAAATTTTAATTAATTTCGGATAATGAGAACTGTCAATATTAGTTTATTGAAGGGATTAAGTTTAGAGATGTAACTGAGGATAATAGGGTATTGTGAAAATAAGATTGAATAACCCCAAGCAGACCCTTAAATAGGGTTATGGCGAAGAAATAAATCCTGAAAAGATCCCGGTCTTGCTAATTGTAAATAGAAAACTTGCACATCTTTCTTTAAAAGTATACACACATATAATTTTAATACTGTACGTAAACGTATCCATATGTAATATACTTGTAGACTAAAAGTTAAGTTAGATAAAAGTTTTAAAATTCGATTAAAATTAACTACGAGTAGTTAATTTTAATCGAAACGGAAATATTTTTATGACAAAAAGAAGTCAATGGAAATTAGAATTATATTATGTAAGTAGTTGTATAACACTTTGATTTAAAAACATTTTCTATGGAATAAATTTAGTATATATTTATGTGTGTAATCGTAAAAATAAATCAAAACGATTCCTTAGAAAGTTTCTAAGGTTATTAAAATATTAAACATATTACTATGTTTTTTATTGTATCCGGAAGATTATTGGTTTATTTACGTTTGATAAATTAAGGGCATATCCGTAGAATATAGCAATTAAAAACAAAGTATTTCATAACGAAATCAGAAAATGGAAAGTTTAGCATACAAGAATACTTGTTGTACAATTTAACAATGTACATAAATATTACAAATCTTATTGCATAAGGTCTCAAAATGTTCTAGGAAGTAGTCGAAAAAACAAATCATTATTATAATATTTGAATAAAGTTTTATTCACAAGATCAATATGATTGTAGTGTCGGTTTTGAACTAAAATACAAGAATAGAGATTGAACAGAGATAGAAATGAAGGCTAATACGAGGGCTTTAGGTGAATAAATTAATTTATAGGTTGGTACAATCGATGACATTGTTAATACTGAACAAAGATGGTAAACATTTATTTCACTTCCATTTATAAGTTTCTTTATGGTGAATTGTCATTCTTCTACACTTATAATAATTATTCTAATTATGTACAGCAAATCATTATTACTCCCATTACAAAACAAAAATTAAGACTAAATCATCACATTATATAATATTATATATATTATATGTATATATATATATATGTGTGTGTGTGTGTGTGTGTGTGTGTAGCCTTGATAATCTGACACATATGGAACCAGTATTATTAAAAAAAAAAAAAAAAAATTAAAAAAAACAACTATGTATTTTAAAAGAAATCTGGTAATAAACATAAATTATTTATTTATTTATAAAATCACTTACAGAAATTGAATTAATTTTGATAGTGATCATATTGAAAGGTCTAATTTATTCAAGTTGATACAATAATTATCACTGACAATTTTATAATTTTTGGTAAAATATCAACAATATCATCTGAAGTAAATCTATACCGTGTTATGGTAAAAATATGGCACATTACCGAGGATGACGGAGATACACAGTATTGCATTATAAAGATTATACTGTACGTATATTATGCATAAAAACATGTAGTAACTCGTTAGTACAATATTAGTAAATATATAAATAAAAACGCTTTCATTTTTTCTATAGCAAATTAAATGATACATATGTTTATAAATCATACAAAAAATAGTAGTCACTTGTATTATTTTGGTGACTTATGGTGACTTATGCAATTGAATACTAATATAATTCATAATACCCTAAACAACTCTCTATAAAGTAAAAGTGAACATTAGAGTACAAAAATCTTACAGTATATTATGTACACATTGAGCCTCCTTTGTAGACCAATAATCTAATAAATTAGCAACATTAAATTACTGTACTTAATGATGGTTAGTTAATATTATTGAAACTAATTATTTTAGGTTATCGACTGCTATTGACGTACAGCATATTAAATACACTCATAAACCTAAAGATAATTAGAGATACAATTTATATAATATTTAGTTCCTGGATGAGATTGCCTCTATTTTCATTTCCAGTTATATATACATCCATGTGCAAACAAAATGTCTTAGACTCAGATAACCATACGATAAGTTACTATTCTAGTTTATAATATATAATATAAGTTATATATAATATATAAGTTTATAAAGACGATAGTTCAGAATGTATTATATAGTGTAGTAGGTACATATCTCATTTTTTCAACAAAAAACTTTACACTTGTAGAAAGTTTGATAAACTTTCTGTTCAAACTTCGTAGGACTTAACTGATAATGTATTAAATAATATAAATACATATTTCACTTAATTGAACTTTTTGAAATAAGATAAATTATTTGACTCCATATAAATATGTATATATGTTTAATATAAAACATTTATAAATTACCTATAGTTCTATAAAAATATTCAAACGTATTATTCACCATTTTGTTTCTTGTTCATGGTATAATTTACATAGAAATTTAAAAGAATTGCACACAAAATAAGTCAAGCGTTAAAATGTTTTTTGAAAAAAAAAAAAAAAAAATCGTAAAACTAATAGTTTCGTCATCATACTCATAACACAAATATTAGATTCTTAAAAAAAGAAAAAAAAATGTAGAAGTACGACGGTTATGCGTTAAATGTGAATGTTTCAACAATTCGTAACTATAAATATAGTATAGGAGTATTTTCACTAAATTACAAAATTTACGTCTTACATAACACCATTAAATACTATTTTTAAAATTAAAAATTATGACTTTAGAGTCAAAGCAACAAATAATTAAAATGGTTGATTATTAATTTATTTTTTAAATCAAGTATGAGAAATATCTAGCATTCGGAACGGAACACACAACGCAGCAAAAGTACTAACAAAATCTATGAATTTTTTTTACGTTGATCTTAGCAGTACGTAAATAGAAACGAAACATAATAAATTACATAAGCTTACAAGACGATAAAAGTCATAAGTGTAAAAATAATTCTTAAAACGAAATGGACTAGTATAAACAGTGTATAGTACAACACTCAAAGTAACATAATAATTTAAGATTTTGCACCACATACATACACACGTGTGCGACACACACACACACACACACACACACACACACACACACACACACACA